>NW_023331559.1:0-37645 GCF_011100685.1 Canis lupus familiaris
GCTGAAGGCAGAAGCTCAACCGCTGAGCCACCCAGGGGCCCCAACATACAGTTTTGATAGCAGCATTTATTGAGTGGTTGCTATGTGCCAGGGACTAAGCGTTTTTCATGTATTAACTCATCTGATCAGCACAATAATTGTATAAGCTAGGTACGATGATTATCCCCGTTGTTAATGGGGAAACTGAAACAAAAATTAGTAAATTGCTTACAGTTGTACAGCTAAAATGGTGCAGACCGGGGATTCATAATAGCCGAGAGCAGGAAATAACCCAAATGTCCATCAGTAGGAACGTGGGTGAACAAACTGTATTGCATTTCCACAAAGGAATACCACTTGGCAGCAAAGAGCAATAAGTCACTGATGCAACAAGGGTGAGTCACAAAGATTTTTGTACTGAGCAAAAGAAGCCAGACACACACACACACACACACACACACACAAAACATGTGCAATTTGATTCCATTTATACACAACTTTAGAAAAGAACATTAATGTATAGTGTAAGAGAGCAGATCAGTGTTTGCCTGGGGCTAGGGAATCGAGTGGATATTGACTGGGAAGGGGCACGAGGGAATCTTGGAGTGATGGAAATATTCAATATTTAGATTGTGGTAATAGTTACGTGGATGTATGTGTCAAAAATCGCGCTATCATGCCTTTAAAATTAGTGAGTTTATTTGATGTTTATCTCCATGAAGTTTAAATTTTTTTAGAAAGTAAAATTTAAAACTCAAGCAGCCTAACCTAACTTCAGAGTCCTTGTATTTAACTGCTATGCCCTCTAAACAGTGTGATATGTTCATTTATAGACATTATATCAAGCATCATGATACATAGTTTTGTTTCTGCCACTCTGGTTGACTAGTTTTCCCTCCATCTACCAAAATTAACATTGAAAATTTTGTAGAAGAGAAAGATATAGGTCCTAGGAACTAACAATAATAATGGTAACGAAACATGAGCTCCCTGGGAATGGTGCCTGGCAGAGTCATGTGTCTGGAGGTAGGTGGCTGCGGCTTAACGCTGAGAGCACTCAGAGATGGTAGCCACCAACATGTGAGAGGAAAGCTTCGGAGTTCTGTTCTCATCTCCCTCTGCCCTGCCTTGGACAAACCGTCACCTGCCCTTCACATCCCCTCCAAACCAACACAGGGCAGAGGGAAAGCCCCACTGGGGTAAAGAGCTGAGGAATTAAAACAGCGAGACACACCTACTAGAATGCCCAAAATCCAGAACACTGACAACACCAAATGCCAATGAGAATATGGAGCAACAGGAATCCTCATACATGGCTGCTGGGAATGGAAAATGGTACAGCCACTTTGGAAGAGAGTTTGGTGATTTATTAACAAAACTAAGCCGACTTTTACCATTTGACTGAACGACCATACTCCTTGAGATTCAGCTAAGGCTTTGTCTCTACAAAAACCTCCACATGGATGGCTTATAGCGGCTTTAAGCTTTCGTAATTGCCAAAACTTGGAAGTAACCAAGATATCCTTCCTTAGGTAGATGGATAAATAAACTGTGGTACATCCAGACAATGGGACATCATTCAGCACTAAACAGAAATGAGATATCAAGTCATGAAAAGACATGGGGAACTTTAAGTACATGTTGCTAAGTGAAGGAAGCCAATCTGAAAAGGGTACATATTGTATGATTCCAACTCTGAGACATCCTGGAAAAGGCAAATGGAAACAGAAAGAGATTACTGGTCACCAGTGGTGAGGGTATGAAAAAGGGATAAATAGAACATTTTCAGGGCATTGAAAATACTTGGTATGTTATTATAATGATGTCATTATATGCATATGTCATTATGCATTTGCTCAAACCCATACAATGCGCAACACCAAGAGTGACCCCTAAAGTAAACTGTGGATTTGGGGCATTATGATGTGTCAGTAAGTTCACCAGTTGTAACAAAGGCACCATTCTGACGAGTCATGTTGATAATGGGGGAGACTCTGCATATGGCGGGGGGCAGCTTATGAGAAATCTCTGTATCTTCCTCTTAATTTTGTTGCGAACATAAAACTGCTGTAAAAAAAAAAAAAGTCTTAGGGAAAAAAGAGTTGATGAGAACAGGTTGGATCTGCTCCATGGTCCTTAGGCTTCTACATCTCCAGCCATCTCCTCCCCGACCTGGGCCTGGTGGACACAACCGAAAGAGACCACCTTCTCTCCGTGCAACTTCAGCCTACAGGTTTAAAAGTAAAACTCCAGCCGGTAGGCCTATGGGACCTTGACATTCTGCCCTGGGACTCATCTGTTCCCTCTTCTTAAACCCATGCAGACAAACACTTGAACTTGTCCTCCCTCCCCAGTTTGCATTATGAAAAGAAAGTAGATGAGCAATAGCCTCAGGGAAGCATGACTTCATAAACCAAAATAACTAGATTTGAGGATATAATTACTATAAAGAAAGACAACCCACAGAACAACACTGAAAGCAGATTTATTGAAACAAATGATCCAAAAATGTGAAATAACCATGCCAAAGACCCTCCAGGAGACATGGGACGACATAGTAGGAACATAAAGCAAGAACAAGAAACCAATAAGAGATACCAAGTGGAAATGCAAGTATAAAAAATATAACTGAAGTAAATAATGAGATAAATGGCAAGATAAATTTGAAGAAAAATGAAGTGGTAAATTAGAAAATCAGATGGAGGAAACCATAGAAAATATAAAAGGAAAGCGTAAGGATATTAAAAATAGACTGTAGGTAGGACAGTATCGTGAGACAGTAAAGAAGAGAATCCCTAACTTTGCCTGGAAAACCCAAGAAAACCTTAAGGAACAGAACTCTTGAACCGAGATGTAAAGAATGGTAGGAGCTCGCCAGGTGGGCATGGAAAGCAAAACCATTTCAGGCAGAAAACACCAGTGCGCGCAGATGCATGGAGGCATGAACGAACATAATTGCTGTGATTTGGGAAGGGCAGGGAGGCTGGCGTGTCTGGAGCAAAGGCCACTCAAAGGAAAGTGACGATGGCTGATGAGGAAAGGCAAGCAAGAGTCATGTTGGGAGGATTCTGGGGAGGTACATAGTATAATTGTCCCCCATTTTAAATCTGAGGAAGCTAAGTGAAGCTCAGACAGCTTGAGTGAGTTGCCTCAGGTCAGGCCTCCAACTTGGGGGCTCAGGCTTTTTTACTGCCTCACAGGTCCTGAGGTTACTTAGCTTGGATCTTCAGGGTTGGGCAAAGTCGGCTAAAAAAAAAAAAAAAAAAAACCCACAAAACAGAAATGAGGCTGAGAAGTAGGTGAGCCATGAATGAGTTCAGGATCCAATGGGTTGTTCTGAGGTGTGGAGTGTCTGGCTGATGATAGAAGTTCAGGGTTGAAAGGAAGAAGACCAGATCTGGCCATCACCAGCATCCGGAGGTAGGAGCATTCACGGGAGCAGTGGAGTTGCAGCCATAGGGCCCCTTGTAACGTTGGCAGACATTTTCTCAGGACAGAAACATTTCCCTGAAGAACTAGGGCATCACTGGCCTGGGGAGGACCCCGGAAAGGCCCACAGTCACAATGACTTGGTGCTTCCTCTGTCAGACCCCCTGTCCAGTTGTGGCATCTCTCTCCCAACTGGACACTGCTGGCACGTGAGCTACTCCGTGATGGACCTGGAATCTGATGGCAATTGCCTCTGTCAATCACCCGGTGAACCTAAAAGTGTCCTTAGACCCGGACCATCAAAAGTCTTTTGAATTCTTTTTGAGTCACAGCCCATCCTGGGATGCAGGAATAAGGCGTAACAGAGTCCCTTGGGAAGCCCAAGTGGGGAGGAGGTGTCTCTGAATTCCTGCGATGCAGAGAAGCATCCTTTTATCCAGAAGGTAAGTATCATTACTTCTGCCCTGTAGGCACAAAAAAAAAAAAAAAAAAAAAAAGTCTTAAAAGAGGTTAGAGACCTGCCCAAGGTCACACAACTATTAAAGGACAAAGTCAGGACTCCCATGGAGAGAATGATGGCCCCAGAGCCTAGGGAAGGGAAATGAAATTAAACTGAGTATCCAATGGACCCCGGCACCATTCTTCGCTCTTGCTTCTCAAGCCTGGTGCTCAGGGTGGGTCGGGAGGGAGAGGTCCGTGTCTTCTTTCCCAAGAAACTGGAGAATCCAGGTCACCATTTGATGAAAAGAGAGCCTTGCCCTGCAAAGTCAGAAGAGCTAGGCCACAACTGGCTGTTGGACCATGACCAAGTCACTTCCCCTCTGTGGTCCCCATTCTCTCTGCATATGGAAGACTCTGGAACCCCAGGTCTCCGGGACTGGCAGGGAGCTTCCCTGAGACCCTGAGCCCCAGCTACCAGGGCTGGGAACACCCAGTTCTCTCCTCCCAATGCCTTCCCTCCTCTCCATTCATACCAGCCATTCCTGCTCGGGCTTCCAGCTGAGGGCCGGGTGTGGATTGTTCGAAAAGACATATGGCATCCCCGTGCAGCCGAGAGTCCATCTCGAGGGGAAACCATTGTTCATTCATCTGGACCGAGTGACATTCTTTATGCAAGAATACTCTTGATTAAAGGGTGAGTTTTAATGGAAACTAATTAGGCAAACTCTTTAGCCTGGGCATAATGATCAAATGAGCTGTCACACCGTACCTGATACAATGATCTCACTCGCTACAAGATTTTATTCCTTAGCAATTACACTCCCACATGGCACTGCGTGCCGTTATTGCCTGGAGCACACATGTCAAATTAAAGACCAACTTATGCACCTGATATTTAATTATTGCCTAGTACTACAGACACCCGGGAATGTCAAAGTGAGCAGTCCTGCTTGGGAGAAACGAAAACTGAATCTATCTGCAAGGGAGTGAAAAAAAAAATAGGGATAAAATATGTATAGGCTACTATGGTTTCTTATTCAGCCGTCTTACAATTCACAGTTACAAAACCTGCTCTCCCCAACCTTGAATAATTTACCATTTTTTTTCTTCATCCAGAAAAGTCAGCAGAAGGAGAGTTGTAGGTAAAGGCACAGGGGCCCTATTGGTATTTGTTTACCGATTTGATTGATGCGGTCCGGGTCTGGTCAAAGTTGAACTCTTTGTACAAGTCATTCTTTCCCTAATAGGCTCTGACAGGAAAGAGGGTGCCTCATATGCCTCTCTAGCCCAAAGGGAAATGTTTGCCCTCAAGGCTGAGCACTCAGGAAGCCCCATCTTGCACTTCAGTCACACTCAGTAACAAATCTGAGAAGTTGACCAAATTTTCTCCCTGATGCATTTGTCCCCAGGTTGGGACAGTGAGCAGCCATTGGGATGTAAGGATTGGTCTCTACTTCGACTGTATGTTAGAAGAGTCTGGAGAACTTTTCAACTTACTGATGTTTCGAATCCTATCCCAGACTAATTAATTAAATCTGGATCCTAATTATATCAGGATCTGGAGAGGAGGACTGGGCAATTTGTTTTTTAAGGCTCCTGCGATGATCCTGATATTCAAGTGGAGCTGAGAACCACTGGTGGGGAGGCCACCAGCCAGACACTAACCAGTGCGGAGTGTTATGGGAGCTGCTTCTTCCTGCCCTCAATAAGACAGACTTCCAGGCCTCCGTTCTTCACACATGCTGTTCTCCGCTCTGGAATGCTCTTTCCCTGTCCCCTTCTTCCTACCTGGGAAACAAAAACGGTCCTCCCAGCACCAAGTGCAAATGTTTCTTTCCTATGACGTCCCCCTGGGTTCCCCAGGAAGAGTTGCTTCAGCAATCCCCCAAGAGCCAGACACAGAGCTCAAAGGATCATTGAAAACCAAATTGCTTTCCCTTGGTGGGGGTTCAAGAAGAGAATCCCATGTCTCTAGCAACCATCTGTGTGTCCCAGCTGAGCAAATTCTAAGAATGTCTTCGTCCCTTTTGCTCCAGATAAAGAAATTCAAATTACCCATTATCAGAATTGCACTGCCTAATACTAAAATGCCTTAATGTGAGTGCTTTTGTATTTAGTAAACTGCACAGCTTGTGAAACCCCCTCCAAACATCTGGCAGGAGGCCCAGCAGAGGTAGGCTGGAACCTCTAATGATGGCAACATGTAAACAAGTGTTTGTCTCAACTGATCATCATTAACTTCCAGTGTCAGACTCACCCCCCAGAGGTCTGGCTCCTCAGCCTTGCAAAGGCCTCTGGGAAACAGCAGCTGGGATGGGGCCTGTGCACAGACGATGGGGAGGGAGAGGGTGGGCAAGGCTTGTCACACCAACGTGGAGAAAGCAGGAGGGTGATGGGAGCAGCCTGGGAGCAGGTGCCTCTGATGAAAGGCAGTGGAATCGGGGGGGCCTACTATCCTCTCAGTGACTTTGGTGCCAGGCAAGGATTTACCTCTCAATTATGCCATCGGCTGGCCGTGGGAAGAAAACCTCAGTTTCTCTGTCAAGTAGAGGCAAAGATTCCTGCTTTATAGGACAGTCGTAAGAAGTATGTAGGAAAATATGTGCCGAGGCTTCTGGCACAACACTGGCTTTCAAAAAGCAGATGACAGAGGGAAGTTCTTTCTCCGTTCTTCCCTTCAGATGTTCCTAAGGGGGACCTACACCAGTCTGATGACCCTTTACCCCAACTCAGAAAGTAAGGGTCTGATCCTCACAGTCACTGGGCTGAAGTTTGTCATGTCTGTGCACATGGATACTTAAATAAAACTCCATAACAAGAGAACATTTTATTCTCTCTGACATTAACAAATACTGGTGCTAAGTAATCATTCACACTATATTCAAATCCAAATGTGAATTCATTGAGTAAATATTAATTAATTACTATGTTCTAGGCACTATGTGCACCAAGATGATTTAGGAGTGTGTCCACAGCCCGGATTCCTCAGAAAGAAAACCCTGAGACAGGCGTCTGCAGGAGGAGGTTATTACAGAATGTGTTTAGGGTCCGCACCTGTAAAAAAGAGAACTGTGTCCCTCCAAACTTTATGTGTTAAAAGCCTAACCCCCAGTGTGACTGTATCTGGATACAGGGCCTTAAAGGAAGTCATAGGGTGGGACCCTCACCTGCCAGGGCTGGTGTCCTTATCAGAAGGGGAGGGAACACTGGAGCTCTCTCCTTCTGTGTTCTACAGAGGAAAGGCCACGTGAGGACATGGTAAGAGGGTAGCTGTTTAAAGCCAGGATGAGAGGTCTCACCAGAAATTAACCCCACCGGCACCTTGACATGGGATGTATATAGCCTGCAGACCTGTGAGGTGACAAGTTCCAGTTGCTGAAGCCAACAGTTGGTGGGTATCCTGTTACAGCAGCCTGATGAAGGAAGCAGGGAGGGGTGGAAGCACACATTGAGCTATAATGCAGGCCCGATAAAGACCTCAAGTGGAAAAAAAAAAAAAAAAAGACCTCAAGTGAAGCCATGAGGAGCTCTGGAGCTAGACTGGCCCTTCAGAGTCATCTCCGGTTAGAATGAGGGCCCCCTAGGGCCTCTGTCGTTGGAAGCAGGCTGCTCTCGAAAGGAGGTGGTGTCTTTCCACCAAGGCAATCCCCAAGAAGGTCTGGCAAGACTCAGGCCATCACACAGTCCACGGCAGTGAGGGTCCCTAGGGACCTAATGATGAGTGCCTTTTCCCAGCACCCACCACGTGCCAGAAGCCCCACAAATGTCATTGTATTTGCTCTTCACAGCACTCCTCTGTGATGCTACCTATTTCCCAGAGAAATGAAACGTGTCCAAAGCCACAAAGCTGATAAGTAATGAAGGCAGAACCGAAGAAGAGGCCCCTCTTTCCCAATGACCCTACTCTTGCATTGACATCATGCTGCCTCCCCTTTAGAAGCTTCATCTTTTGCAAATACTCTCTGTCCTTTAGAAGTCACATGTCCCCACAGAACCCCGTGCCTCTCTCTCTTCAAAGTCTATAGAACTTTGCCCTATAAGAGTACTAGTTAACACTTAGTTAGCATTTACCATGTCCCAGGCACTGTTCTAGCACTTTCCAGATATTAATTTATATCATCTTTTCAAGAAGTATTTCCTCTGAGGTATTATTTTCATCACCCTCGTTTTACTGATGAGAGGGCTAATAAGACAAAAGCTGTTAAATAACTCTCCCAGTGCCCCCAGCCAGGGTTTGAACCCACACGATCTGGTTCCAGGTATTCTACTACTGTCTTGGGGAGCTTCTGCCTCCCTCTAGTCTACAAGCACTTGGAGAGCGTAATCGAGTCTTGTTCATTTTTTCCACCCTAGTGCCTTACCTGTGACATACACTAAGCTCTTGGTAAGATTTTCCTAAACAACTGAATGATGCCTTGCACGTGAACATTTTGAAAATCATTGGACTTGACGTATATGGACAAAGCCTAGAAGAAAAGACAGATGAATAAAATATGTTAGTTCTGTTGAGATAATTGATATCATGGGTGAATTGTTATTCCTTTACTATTTGGATATTGTTAGAATATTGGTCTCTAGGAGCTCAGATGGATGATGGCAAACTTTCTCTACATTCCCTATCACGTCACCAGAGCGGACACCTATTACATTTCTGATGGCACTGCCGCTGGGAATGCGGGCTTCCCCAGGTCTCTGGGAATCTGACCCAGATCACATCTCAGCATCACAGCATGGTGCAATGCCTTCCCAGGGATCCCATAACCAATTCTTAGATGAAAAGTTCAAAACTCCCAATGTCTCAACTCAGAGTGATCGATACCCAGCAATGACGTAAAGAATAGTTCAGTGGCCGTTTAAACCTACTTCGAAGTGAACTTAATGACCGAACATATTCCCAGACCTTCTGTCCACTAGGATGTTTAGATGAACAGAGCCTTATACACACCGTGAAGCTGATAATCAAAACGAGCCAATGGCCGGAGAGGCTCTCTGACAGAAATTACATGGTCTCCTCATCTCGCTCCCATACTTGCTGTTCACTTTATATTCACTCCTTCGTGCATGCGTGCATTCATCCATTCAGCAAATGTAACTGGGATTCTACTGTGTGGCTCTAAGGATACAACAATAAACAAGCCAAACGAGCTCCCTTCCTTCACGGAGCTTATAGTCCAGTTAGAAGATAAGAAAAATTAGCAAATAATATAACTTCAACTCGTGATCATTTCCACAATGAAAACAAAACAGGGAACTATGATGAAAAGTAAGCGAGCTGCAAGGAGAAACTGATTTTGAACGGATGGTCAGGGGAGGATTCTCTGAGGTGACGCTTGAGTTGAGACCTGAATAACAAGAGGTGCCAACCTTTGGAAAATTTGGGAGAACAGCATGTCAGGCAGATAAAAAGTACAAAGCCCTTGAGGGCAGGCTAAGCTTGCCAGTGTTACAGGGAGAGAAAGCAAGCCAGTGTACATGGGGCAAGTGGGCAGCAAGGAGAACTCGAAGATACAAGGCTTCAGAAGCAGGCAAAGGACAGACCATCCGGGTTCCTTCCAAGCCAAGGAGAGGAGTTTGGATTTTATTCCTAGCACAAGAGGAAACATTGGAGAGCTTTAAGGAAAAGAGAAACGCAATATGATTTAAGTATTTAAAAGATCACTCTGGCTGCCAAGTGAAGAATAAACCATAGGTAGCAGATGGAATTTTGGAGTTTTGGTTCACTTCTATTAGAGGTCTGGTCTACTGATTTGGCTCCTGGTTCCAGCCTCAGAGGTCCTGCTGAGAGGTCACATTCTCTAGCACCCTCCCTCCCCATAGTACTAAACTGTTGCCTCTAGCCACTTCAGCCACCAGCCCACCTGCCCAGCTGGTGCTGCACATGTGGGGGTCAGATAGGTCTTCTGGATCCTGAAAGGCATTGGGTTAGCTTATAAACACACTTGTAAGATCTGAAGGTGCCCATTGCAAGATCCACGAAAGCCAAGGAACGAGTTGATACCGTTCACCAAGATTTTTCCAATGCTATACGGAGTGGGTGCTCCAAAGATACTGGTTGGGTGAATGGATGGGTACAGATGTGCTGGGAGTTCATTGTCAGGTTGGGATGGATGGGATGGAGGGGGTCTTCACTGGGAAGAAGTCAAAGGAGGCTGCAGTCCAGCAAATATCCCCTTATCTTAATGGCTCCACACCGGCTGGGGTAAAGCTGCCCAGAGGCCCCTTCTTGGATCAGGTGGGAACCACGAGGCTGCCAGGCTGGTTCATTAGTGGCCTGACATCACACATCTGCAATTGGGTAATTTCTATGTTAACTACTACCTCCCACTATAATGAGTGCTCATAACTATGTTTTATATGAAGCCGATTGTGCATTTGCACAGAGCCCATAAAGGGGCAGTGATTATGAACTGTGCTGGTAGTCTGTGGGACACCCTTCACCTACTACCCAGTCCAGATCCACCCTGCGCCATGCATGTGATCGACAAAAAATGGGTAGTTTGGAGGGGAGGCAGCGTGAGTACAGGATTCCTAGCAGACCAGGGAGAGTTTCTGGGATGTGCCCCTCTCCTAAAACACCCTAATACAAACCTATTAGTATTCAAGACAGATTCAGAGCTTGATAAAAACATTAGGTCTAGGAAAAGGTCATTTAAATTTTTTTTCTCTTTTTTAAATTATTTATTTATTTGAGAGAGAGAGAGAGAGAGCAAATGAGAAAGAAAGAAAGCAGGAACAGGGTAGGGGGTGGGCAGAGGGAGAGGGAGAAGCTGACTTCCCCTGAGCAGGAAGCCCAACTCAGGGCTTGATCCCAGGTCCCTGGGATCATGACCCGAGCCGAAGGCAGACACGTAACAGACTGAGCGAGCCACCCAGGTACCCTCCAAAATCTGTTTTTCTTAACTTCCCTGTTACTCTCTCACACAATTATATATAAGTGTAAAAACATATGCAGACTTGATTCTGCTTTTACTGAATTTTGTTCTTGAAAAGAATCCCCCTTCCTTGTGTCTGGGCTTGGCGATGGGACAATAAAGGGCCTCAGAGGGCCGGCATAAGGTCGGAATCCATAGACTTGGCTTCTGTTATAATGTCCATACTTCCCAGCTGTGCCACCGCACACAAGACCACCCTGGGTCTCAGTTTCTTCATTCATAAAGTGAGATCGCCATACCTGGCATTTTTGGCAGGGTTGTTTTGAGGATTAAAGCATAACAATGTGTATTGAGATTCATCAGTTTCAGGCACTTTCTATGTGTCCATTCATTCAAACCTCTCAACGACCCTTGCAGTAGATGCTGGTGACACCTCCGGTTTTGACATGTAGCAACTGAGAAGATAGGAGGCTCCTAAGTTAGGGAGTTGGCTCTGAAGTTAGTAAGTCATGGAGCTGGTTGATGGAGCCAAAATCTAAGCCCAGGCCGTCTGATGCCAGAGCCAAAGAACCCAGTATAGTGCCTGGAGCAAACGCTAGAAAAATAAATGACAGTTCTTATCGTCATTTTTACCAGCTTCAGGCCAATCCCAGCACAAATCATTATTACCATCATCAGACCTTGGGTCTGATTCCAGGTCCATATTAAAGGATATGGAGACACCCTGAGGGGCCTTGGCAAGGCAGAGCCAGAGCTACCTGGTGCCCCAGAGTGTCTCCTCTCAGCCACTGAGGGGACAGAAAAAGCCAAAGGAGTGAGGCAGAGACCAGGACAGCAGGAAGAGGACACAGAGCAGATGACCAGAAATCTGGCTTCCAGTCCCTGACCACACTTTCCTGCCATGGCACCCCGAGCAGTGTCAGCTGCCCTCAGGAGGATGGCAGGGCTCTCTGGGCTGGCTCTAGGCCCAGATAGGAGGAGTGAAACTTGGGGCTGAGAAGTCCAGGATGCTCATGCTGAATTAGGACTTCGACTGAGCAGGGGTCATGGACCCCATCTTCCTGAGTTTTCTTCGTGGAGGTCACCCATCTTGACCAGATGGTCCAGCTCCTTCATCCTTCCGTGTCCATGCCAAAAGGTCAAATGTGGAGATCTTCCTATACGGGGTCAGAGAGCCGGAACTCTGGCCCTGCCCACCAAGGATCTGTGGCATACCCCAGCCCAGTGACAGCCCCTTCTGGCCTCAGTTTTTCCCATCTAAAAAATGAGAGTGTCAATAAAACACATTTTAATAGCTCTAACATCTTGAAAATTTCACATCCCAAACCTGACTTCATCCACAACCGTACACTAATATCCTTGGGGCAGAGTGATTTCATTTAGGTCAAATGATTTCCCTGCACATAAACAGGAGTGAAACAAAGGCCCCCTTTCTGCAAGTTGTTAGCTCTCTCACACACAGGCAGGCACGCATGCACACACACACACACACACACACACACACACACACACATACACCCTCCTAATGCTTATATAGCCCACCCCCCATCCCAGTCGTGCACAAAGGCACACACACAGCTCACAGAGGCACAAACACCTGGACTCTCTAAGCTGCTCCTTCCCCCACCCCACTCCTGCTTGCTCCCTGCCCCCCAACCCTTTCCAACTCCCCTGCTGAGAAGCTGAGCGCCCTGGTGGCTCTGTGAGCTACCTAACCTGATGGGCTGGTGCCACCCAATGGTCAGGCTCAGAAATGCAGCCTTGGTTCCAAGAGTCAAAAGGGATTGGAAAGGGTCCAGGTCACTGGGTCCATCCCTCTCCTAACAAGGCTGTATCCAGAGCTGCCATAGACAGAGAAAGCTTCCATGGTCTTTAAAACCCTTCAAATAAGGCATTCCTTACATGACATCCCTAGTTCTTTCCCAAAGATCAGGAGATTGCCATTGACACTCTGGGCAGCCTTGCCCTAGATCCTAAAACTTTTGGGTACAAGCTGCATTCAGCACCATTCTAGAAGCTTTATATGTGACATCTGTTTAATGCTCACAACAGCTAACAGCTAGCTTTTCAGGGAATATATTACCATCTTCATTTTAAAGACCTGTAACCAAGAAGGAAGGGTGCTCAGGTAGGACTCTGGCTCTAATTCAGTAGCCACTTGGCCATCCTGGACCTCAGTTTTGTCATTATTATATGATCGGTTCCAATCACTCATTCAATCATTTATTTCTTCAATGAGCATTGCCTGAGCACTTATTATAGACCAGGACCTGTGTTTAGTAGGGCTGATAGCAAGTACGTAATGTGTGATCTTTGCCCTCAGGAGATCCCAGACTTCTAGAATGGATGACAGCTTATGCGCTCCTAGGTCCTTGACTCTATAACCTTAGTGGCTCTATAACCTTAGGCCTTGCCTAAGGAGAAGCCAAGGGGAGGAATGCAAACAAGCTGTAGTGCAGAGGGACCAGGTAGCCAGCCCACAGAGCAGGAGGGAGGTCAGTGTCCTATCCAAGAGTTCTGCAATCCATGTCCTGCTGGTCCGGGGACTGGTGAATCTGAAAGTGCCTCAAACCTGTACAGGGCCCAGATCCATTTGAGAAGGGAGGGAAAGAACTGTGGTCATCTCTGGCTTCAGAGAAGGCACCAGAGGCTTCTGGGGGTATACAGAGAGGTCAGAGCCAGAAGAGGGGAAGCACATTAGAAACTGGGAGATGAACAGATAGAACAAAGCTTTAGCGATACCTGTGCTTACTACACCTGTGTCCTCCCAGGTTCACACTGTCCTATACTCTAATCCCTCACGGTTTACCAGTTCTTAACCTTCACTCTTTCTCTTACTAAATAATAGACAAAGTAAGAGAATAAAAGAATCCTAGAATGCCAAGCACTGGAAGACATCAAGTCCAAACTTTGTGAATGAGGAAAATAGGACCAGAAAGTGTAGAACTTGTCCCAGGTCACGCAGCCAATGAATAGTATGGTTGGGCCTAGCATTCAGATGTGAAGACGTTCCAGTATGAAGAGTTTTTCCTACTTTTTCCTCCTTCTTTTCCATTTATATGCAGTTAGGCAGTAATGAGAGTCTACTTCAATTCTGAAATACATTTTTATCCCTTCCTCTCTCTTAACTTCCTCTATAAGCCCCTTGAAGATAGAAATCTCTTTGTCCAAAACCTTAATACTTAGCACAAAGATTGGATAGATGAATGGATGGATGAATGGAGAGAAGGAAGGAAGGAAGGAAGGAAGGAAAGAAAGAAAGAAAGAAGAAAGAAGACAAAACGAAAGAGAAAAAACAAAGAAAGAGAAAGAAGCAAGCAAGACCAGCAATCAAACACACAAACAGATACATACAAACCAACCTACAAATAAAAGAAAAGAGAAAAGAAAAAGAAAAGAAGAAAAGAAAAAAGAGAAAGGCATAGACGCACGGGCAAGTGAAGTCCTTTACATGGAATTTCTGTACCCAACTCTTACCTGATCCTCCCTGTCTCCCATTTCCCCCCACCATCCAGCCTATTCCTCTATGATGATGGTAAAAATCCTTTTACAAATTAAACAAGAGTATTTCTATTTCCTGTAATAAAAGCACTTGACGACTTTTCCTATCATCTAATGAGTAAGTCAAGGCCCAGTTATCTACAATTACAGTCTAAATGAGTCTCGCAGCTACCACACCAGGGTCATGTGTTATTAACCATATAATACACATATATATTACACACCCTAAGCTCTAAAAACGCTTAACTTATTGTTCTATGAAGGAAGGATAGATGGCCTCATTTCCAGAACTTTCTTGTGCCATTCCCATATTCTCAGATTCCTTTCCTGCCAGGAACAGAAGCTGTTAAAATCCTAACCAACCTTCAAAACCCAATTCAAATGCCACCTCCGTGAAGTCTTCCCGAATTCCCTTGATGAAACTGCTATCCTCAGAGCATGCAGTCCTTCAGGCTTTGGTAAGCATAGCACACTTCATTCTGCCCCTCTGAAAATGACCTTTCAAGACCTTTATGCTGGACATCATAGTTGGTGGTTTTTATGTCCATTGCTCCCAACAGACTCTTGGCCACGGATCTGAGGATATGACACAAAGTAAGTGCTTATTTGGCATTTGTTGAATGGACCTTCTTCTTACTACACCATATGCTCCAATTGTCCCTGAGGGTGCAGTTATATTTTATTCTAAAACCACTTAAGCTACTTCCTATGCCATTAGAAGCAGGAGTCCTAGAGGAGCAGAACACAGTGTCTCCAAAGAGCCACAGCTCTAGGGCAGGGACAGGGTAGGGCTGTAGAGCTGGAAGTATTATGTAAGCCAAGGCAGATCGCTTAGGGAGGAGAGGCGTCCAGGGAAAAGAACTGAATTCCATTGGCGGAAGACCTGGGGAGTCCAATTTTGTCTCAACGTGGGATCTTATTCACGATTAGAGCCGGACAGCTACGGATCAGGCTGCCTCAGGGACTCGTGAGCCCTCTGGTCCTGCGAGTACATATGTAGTGGCTATAGATGACCACTGAGGACAAGTACGAGGATACAGGATGTTGCATAGGGGACCACAGCAACAGGAGTGAGGTCAGACCACGTGACTTGTAAAGCCACCGTCAGCACTGAGATTCTGGGATCCCATGACACCTTCCAAGAGTGGTGCAGCAAAATTACCAAAAGCTACAGTCGTCTTCTATTGCCTTTTCCCACCCTTAATTTCAGAGCTCACTCTGACCCTCCAAGAACTCTGTCACCACAGAGTTGCTAGGGGTAGGAGATGCTCCTCTTGATGCCCCTCTAATATTCCCATAGCCCACCCTGGGTGTCTCCTGAGTCTTGGTGGACAGTTATCATATTCACTGACCTCTCAAGAGGCCCTGGTGGGATCGGGGCCCAGGTACCCACAGCAGTGACCCGCTCACTAATTCAGCTTTCCTTGGCTTCTCTCCTTTCTTTGTTCATTCCCCCTGCTCTCTCACTGCTTCCTGGAATCACTTTCTAAATAATCTACTTGTACCCAAATCTTTGTCTCAGGGTCTGTATTGGGGGGATCCAACTCGTTCTTCATGGTCAGGGGCCAAACCACAGATTTTGTGGTTACTCAGCACTGAATAGAAAAGCCAGTTTGGTGAACTTGGGAGAGGTAATAAACCTCTCTGAACCTACTTCAACAGGTAACAAGAAAAAAGTTGCTGAGGCCTACTTCTCAGACTTCATAACGTTGTGTGTGACAGCTCTCTACAGTTACATTCGCGGAGTCCTTACTATGTGCTAAGATAAACACCACATATATAATCTCTAATCACTAAACCTTATACCAAACAGAAAGTCCAAAGAAGATTGTAGTGGGCTGATGGTGCCCACCACTGCTCACTCCCTGCCAAAAGATATGCCCATAAAAATAAAACGAAAAAACAAACAAACAATGAAAAAAAAAAAAGAGAGAGAGAGAGAGATGCCCATGTCCTGACCCCTGGAACCTGTGATCTTATCTTGAAAAAGGGTCTTAAAAATGGTAATGAAGTTAATGATCTTGAGATGAGAACATCCTGGATTACCCAGGTGGACCCCAATTCAATGAAGAATGTCCTTGAAAGAGATAGACTAGAAGACACAGAGGGGAAGGCGTGAAGGCAGAGGCCGAGATGGGAACGATGCGTCCACAAGCCAAAGGATGCTTGGAGTCACCATAAGCTGGAAGAGACAAGGAAGGATTCTCCCTTAGAGCCTTTAGAGGGTGTTCAACCTCTTGACCCCTTGCTTTTGGATTTCTGGCTTCTAGAACCATGAGGGAATATATTTCAGCTGTTTTAACACACCAAGTTTGTTATCATCTCATACGGTGTCCCTGAGAAAATAACATAGTAGTATTACTGTCCTTGTTTTGCAGGTAAGAATACCAAGGCTTACAGAAAAGTGACCTACCCAGAGTCATCCAGCCAGAATATGGCAGAGCTGGGATTTGAACCCAGGTCTATTTGACTGCATAGTGGCCCCTCTTAACCACCACATGACGGGAATTAAGCTGTGCCGTGTGCCTAGCACTGTGCCAGGTGCGTTACAGATGCTCGGAGAGTGTTCATTTCCCCCCTCTACACTTTTCCTTCCTGTTACCCAGACCACCCACTGACCTTTACGAGGTAGTCAAGAGTTAATCAGATAACCCTGTTCCTGCTAATCCATGAGCTGTCCTGGAGTGGGTTCCACTGGGATAGAATTACACATGCCGAGAAGGTCCTTAAGAATTGACTTGTCTGGGAAGCATTTCAGCTCCATGGCAGCTGGTGGAAAAGATAGATTGGGGCCTGTGCCTTGAGTTAATGTCAGTCTGAATTGAAGATGTGCCAGCATCATCAGGATAGATTCTTTAATTAACCTGCTAATCCTGTCAGGGATTGGGTTCACTCTCTTCCTCCAGAAATGTGTTAGGTGTCTCTTCTTTCACCACTTTGTCATTTGCTCTATTTTAGATTCAAGGTGTCCTTTTCGCTGTGCTGTAAAAGGCGCTCTGTTCCTCCAAGTCAACAGCTGTTGGGAAAGTGGCCCCTCAAAGCAGCATCTTATTACTTACCCACCACAGCTCCTCTCACGCTGTCTGCAAGATGCGACTCTTCAGCAATTTTGATGCAATGAATACATTTGAGCAACTATTTTGTGCTCGGCCCCGATCCATGTGCTGCAGAAGACCAATGAGTAACACTCAAGTCCCGCCTTCAGGCACCTGCCTGCAGAGAGAGAGAACGGAAAGCAGACAACTGTAGTGTTTGCCAGTCTTTTTACTTCATCGTAGGCATAAAAAGGTGGTAATAATTTTAAGAGGAAAAGTAAGAGAAATTCATAGGCTGCTAGTGGTCAGAGGCAACCGGCCCAGGGATTCCAATTTCCCAGGCCCCACCAAATCACCCTACAGGATTAGGGAACTAGTATCCCTCACCCACTAGTAATCCACTCCCCCTGTACCCTTTGGGAAGGCATGCTGGTAGAAAATCATAGCTTTCATCTGGACTCATTTGTGTTCCACCAGTTGAAAGTGGATTCTGCAGTTAAAATTCAGCATGGTCATGGGGATCCCTGGGTGGCTCAGCGGTTTAGTGCCTGCTTTCAGCCCGGGGCATGATCCTGGAGTCCCAGGATCAAGTCCCACATTGGGCTCCCTGCATGGAGCCTGCTTCTCCCTCTCTCTCTGCGTGTGTCTCTGCCCCTCTCTGTGTTTCTCATGAATAAATCTTTAAAAAAAAAAATCAACATGGTCCATTCTTCCCCAACTTGTCGAATATGTGATATCAGTGATGAACTTCTCCTTAACTACAACCTTTTCTGCACCCTCTACCCCCACAATTTTTTTTTCTTTACAGCTTCAGACCCAGCTATCTCTAAGCTGCTAGACTGGGCTCACAGGAAACAGAACAAATGGGCCAGGACAAGTTATCAACAGGAAAACTCAAAGACAATAATGTTTGGTTGAACAGCTTGTTTTGCTTTTTGTTTTACTTGCAGACATGGGGGTGGCTTTACAGTTTGTTTTCTGGTATTTGCATTTAGAAAGATGATCTTTCAAAAATCTATAAAAGGGGCCCCAAAGCCAAGCATTCTACAACCTGAACAGTTTTTTGAAATTCAACGAAACAAAGTAAGAACTAATAAAATTGTCCCCCATTAAAAATACAAAGAAAGATGCTCTGGAGACTATAACATTCCTGTGTATGATGAAGAACTGATTTTTCCTCTCAAAGGTTGTATTTAGTTGTACTCGGTATTGCCCTGTCATTTTGGTTTTTTTTTTTTTTTAATGTTTTAAAACTTAAATTCTCTGTCATTTTTATCTACAGAGTGGGGGGCGGGGGGACAGGAAGCTAATGAGACAAAGCAGAGTCACGTGTGATGTGTTGGGAAGAGCACGCCAGAACTTCAGTGGTTTCCTGCCAGCGACGTACACTTGAATCTAATCATGAGAAAACATCAGGCCAACCGAGAGTGAGGGACACTCTACAAAACAGATGGCTTACACTCTTAAAAATATGTCAATACCCTCAGCCTCAGAAATCATTCCAAATAAAAGGACATTAAAGTTTCAAGATCCTGAATTGGATCTTCATCCAGAAAAAAAAAAATGCTATAAATGACATTGTTGCCATCATTGGTAAAATTTGAATAATGTCTATAGGTTAATATCAATATTAAATTTCTTGATTTGGGTAATTATATTGCAATTACATAAGGAAATACCCATGTTGTTAGGAAAAACACTCTGAAATAAGGGAGGAATATAGACATGTAGTAAGGAGGTAGGTAAATAGGTGGATAATGGGTTATGGCAAAAAATGTGGCAATTGTCAACAATTGGTAACCCGGGTGTATGGTATATGGGAGTTCTGTCACTATTATTGAAACTTTTCTATAAAAGTTATATATCCGTTATATTGGATTAAAGCACACCCAATGACTTCATTATAACTTGATTACCTCTGTAAAGACTACCTCCAAATAAGGTAACATTCCGAGGAATTAAGCATTAGGATTTCAACATATATGTATCTTGGGGGGCACACAATTCAACCCCTAACACCCACGTGTGAATGTGAAGTCCCAGACTCCATTATTTCCCACAGTCCTTGTAGCATTAACATTTTACATTTCTAGAAGTTCAAGAGACCCCCAACGTCCAATCAATGCTTATTGGCCGGCCAGACCTCTACTCCGACCCATTCCAAAGGTACTGAATTTCACATGCCCAATCCTGCAATGAGAAAACAAATCAAACTTTGGAGAAAACAAATTAGCAGCCCATCTCTACATCTTTTGAATTTTCAAAGTAGTACGATGGTGATGTTTAAGAAGACCATCCGGGCTTGATATCCACCACAGGTTTTTTAGTATACTTCCTGTGGCTGCTGGTTGAAAGATTAGCAAATCCTTTCGATCATTCTTTGCACGCAAACTTACCGAGTGCCTACTATGGGTCAGGCATTGTGCTAGTTCTGAGGCAAAGGCGAACAAGACCAACATTCCAGGAGAGCTTGCATTCTAGTGAGAGTAAAGAGGGCCATGCTTAATTGCCAACTAAACCCTTCTGTTTGGATGGAAGAGCTAATTACTTCCACATGAGGCTATTCCACTCACAAGGTGTGCCCTGGGGGGAGCTTGAAATGGGAAATGGCTGTGAATCTACCCCTCCCTCAGCGAGCTCAGTTCCCACTGACTTCTAATAACGGAGCTTCTTAACTTTCTTGAGTGTGACGGTGGGTGATTCTCAAGGATAATGTTGACTGAGGTTTGCCTTACACTGTGGAACTAAACACACACACACACACACACACACACACACACACACACACACACACTTCCGAAGCTGCAAACCAACTGATGTACCTAGTTTATGGGACTGTGATCAATCACCAACTTTGGTGGTTAAGGGTGAGAATGAGAGAAAGTGGACAATTTATAAGAAAGAGATAGCAAACTAATAAACTCTCTATTCCTCAATCTCACAAACTAGTGTTTTCTTGTTTGTCTGTTTCTTTGTTTAAGCAAGCAAAGACCCGTGCTTAGGGTAGGAGCTCCAGATATCGTGCCAAAGGACTTGACGTCTCCAAGTATAAATTACAGGGTGTACGAAATGGAAGCCTAACTGCAAAGCCAGAAAGTTCGGACAGAAATAAAGCCCGGACTTTTCTCGCAAAGGCATAGGGGTTCTGTCCCAATTCTGAATCCATCACAGGCCCTTGATTAAAATCTGTTGGTTAAAAAAAAAAAAATCACCTTTCATTATGATGCATTTGCTCATTTTTCTTCCGTATTGAGAGTGACAATTTCCATTTGCGACGATCAGCCACAACATAGATGCAAATGCGCTAAGTAAAATTAGGTGTATCAGAGCGACTGTCTTATAAAAGACCATTTTACATCCTAACCCAGCAAGCGGAGAATTAGTCCTGCTCTCTGTACTATATGCAAATGCTCAGATTATAGCTAATTATATTGTTGCAAAGCAGAGCCAAGAAACTGCTACAATACTCCTAGTCTCCTTGGGGAACACGCCATGAAAAGAACTTTTTTTTCCTCCTTTGTAAATTACACTATGATATAATTGGGTCTCACTGTTCATGTAACACCCCGCTCCGGGATAGCGCAGGAAAAACGAACAATGTCTTACTAAGTCCCTGTTAAGATCATTAAATGTAGATCACAACACACTAGCAGGCGCCCAAATCTTAATGTGTCACAGTAACAAAACCGGGAAAAGAAAAAGTGACAAGTTGCGTCATATTATTTTTCTCCTACAATGGAGTTTAAGGTAATAAAGTGTTAATGAATTCGGCCCTGCGTAGTTGGCATTGTGAGAGAACTTCTTTTTATTTTTTACTACATTGTAGGAAAAATTGTCATATTCTGTTAGGCAGCTGTTTAGAGAAAAGCTTTGACAGTGTATAATTGACTCTATTTTTACTGCATTTTCATACGGCATTGTTAGGTTTATATACTGTACTGAGTTCTGCTTTTCAGTTTTACACACTAAGAAATTTTCCCCTTAGACAATTTTTTTTTTTTTTTTTTTTTCTGGGGAAGAAAGAGAGCCCGGCTAGCCAGTCAAAAGTGGCACGTCCCCAGCTTCTCCCATTGGCCACCTCCAAGAGAGTCCTTGAATTATTGTCAGCGTGCTTTCCAGGAGAGGGGACCTCTAAGATCGTAGGCCCCCAGCCTCCAGCTGGAGGAACATAGAGGTACATTTCTAAAATGACACACGCACAGCGCACCACAGTGGCAACTATAGTTCTTGGTTGGATGTTTTCTCCGGGAAATACGCATCGGGGAGGTGCGGGGCATTTTTCCTCTATGTACAGATGTATTTTTGCCCAAAGCCTCTTTCTGGGAGGGGGGGGAGTTTAGAAAGCCAGCCCCCCGACTCCTCTCCCTCCCAGGCTCTCCCTCCCAGGCTGAGTGGGTGCCGCAGACACACCTGGCGGCTGCTCTAGTCCCAAGATCGTGTGCATTTTCAAGTTTAGTTTTATTTCGGTTTCGATTCAAGTCATAGATTGGAAGATATTCCACATTTGTCTCTTTTTTTTTCCTCCTATCTCCAATGGTAGCAATGTCACATTGCCTGCCGGGTGAGAAGAGCAGCGACAGGAGAGACCTTGACAGCCAGGACAGCAGGGGCCCACACATCAGTGGCTCCAAACTTCTCGTGCTGCCATCGGCATGTGTCCTGTTGGAACATCGGGCCGAGTGAAGACTCTGACCTTTTTTTGTTTTTGTTTTAAGATTTTATTTATTTATTCATGAGAGACACAGAGAGAGAGAGAGAGAGAGAGGCAGAGATGCAGGCAGAGGGATAAGCAGGCTCCATGCAGGGAGCCCGACGTGGGACTCGATCCCGGGTCTCCAGGATCACGCCCTGGGCTGAAGGCGGCACTAAGCCATTGAGCCACCCGGGCTGCCCGACTCTGACCTTTTGGAGTCAGAAAGGCCTATGTTTTCATCTTGGTCCCATCATATTCCGACTGTGTGACCCCAGGCCAGTTAATCTCTTAAAGCCCTTTCAGAGGGTACCGACCACTGAACTACTCGCTAGGGTGTTCTGAAGATTAAATGAGATAACGCACTTATAAAGCACTTAGCAACATGCCCGACACATAGTGAGCTTTCAATAAGGCATTGCTCTGGCTGTTATGATCCATGACGGACAAGGACCCAGCGCGTTAATTTTTTTTTTTTTTATAAAAGGGAGGCATTAATACTCTGATCTTGACAAACTGTAAATTGATTCTCTGACTCTTCCACCCCCACCCCCGTTTGTGCACCTTCCCCTTGTCTATTCATATTTTTCTGTGAACTTGTGGCTGCTGCCAAATGAGTAGAGCAAAATGGGAACTCAATTTAATTGAAAACACATATGTCAATGTCACAATGTGAGAAAGGTGCCATCGTTTGGGCCATCACTGGCCATCACGCACACACACACACACTGCGTGTGTCTGAATCATTCTGTGGGTCTCCTGGGGGGAAAAGAAACACCACTATTTCTCAGTGTAGGGGTGATCACATGCGGAGATAAAATGAATGCCTTTCTAACGGTCATAATAACAGCTACAACTTACATAGTGCTGTTACGTGCTCTTTATACAAATTAATAGATTTACCACCCACTGCAATCCCAATATCTATTTTACAGATAAAGAAATTGAGGCGCAGAGAGGTTAAGTGGTTTGCACATAAATACACAGAAAGTAAGGGATTGGGCTGGGATTCACACCCCCAAAAAAATGTGGCTTCGAGAACCATGCTTTTACCATTCTTTTATGATCTAACAGCTGCCCCTTATTGGACATTTCTTCTACCAGGAAGTCTGTGTTTATGGTAATCACATTTGCCCATCCTTACTCAACATCATAGAATTAGTAAGGAACAGAACCCAGATCCCAATGTAGGCCAAGCCGACTCCAAAGTCATGCCGTTAGGCCCTGGAATATACAAGCTCCCAAGTGAATGAGTGGCGACTTTTGAAGAAACTCCAGGCGACCCAACTCAAGTGCCGCCTCCCTCAGACACATTTCCATCCACACCTGCTTTTACTCAGCTCGCCTCGTTGGGAACCCACGCCACCCTTAGCACCTGCATCTCAAGAGTCTGAGTTCCATAATTGTGCCACATGAGTTACTTGAAGTTTCCTGAAGAAAAATTTAAGTCAGTTGAAAGCCAGGCTCCTATCTTTTTTTTTAAGATTTTATTTATTTATTTATTCATGAGAGACACACACAGAGAGAGAGGGAGAGGTAGAGACACAGGCAGAGGGAGAAGCAGGCCCCATGCAGGGAGCCCAATGCGGGACTCGATCCCGGGACTCCAGGATCATACCCCGAGCCAATGGCAGGTGCTAAACCTCTGAGCCACCCAAGGATCCCCCAGGCTCCTATATTTCCCCTCTTAAAGCCCCAGAGCATCCGGCACAGAATGGACACTGTCTCATGTTGGTGAAGACTTGACATGAAATCTAAAAAAATGGGGACAGCAAAGAAAAAGACCTGGGCAATCCTGGTGCCTGAAATTCTCACCCTTTGTCCATGCTCCAGTTATCCCTTTAGTAAGACAGAAACTAGTTGCTTGGTATCAACAGCAAACGCACAGAGCGGCAGAGACAATGCCATTCTCAAAATGACTTCTGATGATGAAGCAAGAGCAGAATCAGAAGGCAGCTCTCATGCAAATTTCCTGGCAATTATACTACAGAATCCATCAAACCAGTGCATTATTATGTGACTTTAACTTCTGAGTTTGGTAATAGTCATGTCTAATTCTCTTATAACAGCCATGGCTACTGCTTTTACCTTGGTACTGGTTCTCATGAGCCACTGAGTGGTCTCCCCATCTTAGTCTATGACCTCTCGCTTCTATCTTATGCGTGGCAAAAATAACCTTTGTGCTCACCAAATTCCTTTCCTTTTCCTTTGGGGCACATAGATGGATAACATTCCCAGCCCTCTGCAGTTAGTTAGGACCATACGACTGGGTTCTTTTTTTTTTTTTAAGATTTTATTTATTTATTCATGAGAGACACAGAGAGAGAGGCAGAGACATAGGCAGAGGGAGAAGCAGGCTCCCTGAGGGGAACCCGATGTGGGACTTGATCCCAGGACCCCAGGATCATGACCTGAGCTGAAGGCAGATGCTCAACCACTGAGCCATCCAGGTGTCCCTATGACTGGGTTCTGACCAATGAAATGCAGACCGACATCCTGCATGCAAATTCCCATGTGGCCCATAAAAATCCTCCACTTGTGATCTTTTACTATCCTCCCATAGGAGGTTCACAGTGACCATGTACTGATGCTGAAAATAGGATCACAAAATGGGAGACCCCAGGTTCCTGAGTCACCATTTGGCAAAGAGCTGCCTACCCACACTGAACTGTGAAGAAAGAAAAAGTAGAATTTTTATCGGATTATGTCACTGATTTTGGAGGGTCGTGTGTTACAGCAGTTGGTGGTCACTCACTCACTCTCTCCATTATGGCAGATGAGTCAGCCTCTAGAGGAACTCCAATAGTATCGCTTCCAGAAGTTGTCAGGAATTTTCAATCCCACACAGGAGCGTCTTCTACCCAGAGACCATGTCTTGGTCAGCTCTGAATCCCCAGTGCTTATCACAGGGACTGACCCAGAGGAAACCACTTCATCCAGTAAGTATTTGAGAATACCCACTGTGTACCTGACATTCTCACAGGCATGGGGAGACTGGGTGAACCAGACAAATTTTCTGATCTCCCAGAGCATATGTTCTAGTTCTAGGAGGAGACACAGACCATAGCATATGAACAAAAAATACCTTAATATTAATTCAGATACTAATATTTTGAAGGAAATGAAATGAAGCCAGATATAGAGATTGAGTTAGAATGGAGGACTTTAGTCCATAAGATGATCTGAAAGAGGCTTCTCCAAGGACATGATGTTTAAACTAAGACTTAGGGACGCCTGGGTTGGCAGCGGGACGCCTGCCTTGGGCTTGGGGGTGGTCCTGGAGTTCCGGGGTCGGGCCCCACATCGGGCTCCCTGCATGGAGCCTTCTTCTCCCTCTGCCTGTGACTCTACCTCTCTCTCTCTGTGTGTCTCTCATGAAAAATTAATAAAATATTTAAAAAAAATAAACTAAGAATTAAATTTGTATATCTATACAATCATTTAACAAATAGTTCTTGAGCATTTAATAGGTTAGTCGCTACGCTAGGAACTAAAAATTGGTAGATGTTTGCTGAGTGTACTGCTGAATAAATTTAGCATGAAATCCAATTCTTTAACTTGACATTCATGATCTGGCTTCAAGTCACCTTCAACAAAGAAAGAAGATCAAGGCAGTGAAAGGGGAGAAAAAGACAAGGATAAAGGTCAGAGTCAGAGACAGGACACAGAGGGGGAGGGGACACAGACTGGGGGTGGTTTGACCCTGTGCCATTCCATTCTCTTTGATCTTCTGCCCCTGCAGCCAGATGACAGGTGCCATCTAAAATTGTGAGGCAGCTCTTGTCTCATCTGACTCAGTGAGGGCACCTAGGATCCCACTCCTAACAACCCCTTGGTACTAGACCAGCCCCCTCAGCAAATGGTTCCTCAGGCCCACCCAGCCCTTGGTGTCCAGATGGGTCCCCTTTTCCTGACCTCCTTCAGAGAGCTCAGTCCCTACACCCTTCAGGTCTCTTCCAAGAACTGGCTGCTTCTGAATCCATCTTGAAGCATTCCTAGCAAGCCTTTGTCCACGGTCACTAAATAGCAGGGGAAAGTCCCAGCAACATTTGTTGAGGAAGTGAAATTCAACATTACCCTAGAGAAATTCTCAACCCCTCCCCACCCCCACCCCCGCCCGACAATGTCCAGGCTACAGAGAAAGGAGTAGTGCCTACCATCATGATGTTCATGCCAAAGTTTCCTCTATGCCCTGGAGGGTCCCACTGGCAGCTATGGGCTATGACTCCTAGAGGTATGACTTCTAAACATCCTGATGACACACAATCCATTCCACAAGCAATAGAAATATCCTGAAAATGCTATTGTGTGAGAGTCCAAACCACATGCTCTAACCTTTAGTCTGAGAGTGAAATATTCCTCTCGGACCATGGATTGCTACTGATCTGTCCTCCTCTCTCACCCTTCCCCGCCTGAGACCTTGTGTTTCCACCATAGTAAACTGTTCCCAGAAGCACCCTCTCCCGTCTCCCTGTACTCTTAAAAAAAATTGTATTTATTTATTCATGAGAGACACAGAGAGAGAGAGAGACAGAGACACAGGCAGGGGGAGAAGCAGACTCCATGCAGGGAGCCAGATCTCCAGAGCGTATGTTCTAGGAAGAGACACAGACCACAGCACATGGACAAAAAATACCCTACTATTAATTCAGATAATAATATTTTGAAGGAGATATCTACTCTTCCCAATCCAGGTTCTCTCTCTGCTGGACTCTCTGAAGAATTAGGTTTCTGTAATTACAGGCTGCCTTGGCTCCAGCTGGGGCCATTGTCTTCTATCAGCATTCCAGTCACTAAGAAGGCCAAGGGTTTTAGTTTCTTTCTAGGTCTTGGTATCAAACTTAAATGGGAGCTTGAAAACTTGGGCCGGCCCCCACCCCAACCCCCCAGTGACATAGCGCTGCTCCTTGAGACCTCAGCTCCTTGAAAGAAGTTGCTGGGTTTTATTTCTGTAGCTCTGCCCACACCCAGTTGCACGCAGGTGCATGTGGGAGGCTGGCAGGGAAATATTTGCCGAGTGCAGGGCCTGTACGTGCCACTCGAAACTCTGTGAGTGCAAGAACCCTGTCTGTCTCCCAGTGAATCTCCAAAGCTCTTAGCTCATAGAATGGATGAATGAATGGTGGGTTGGCTATAGCAGTGTTCCAAGAGTTTCATACATGTGGTTTCATTTAGCCCTTGTGGAAAACCCATGAGTCAGGTATGACTTCCCTAAATCAAATGGGGGAAAAACTGGACTTCAGAGTGATCGCTCTTTAACACTAAATCAAGCAACTAAAAAATGATGGACCCAGAGCCAAATTTAGGTCTGCTCGACTCCAAAAATCCATGCTTCACAGGTTTGCCCAAATTAATCGAGCTGCACTGAACGCTGCAGGCCTGATGATGACTGGTCATCTCAGCTGGATTCGAGACCTCCAGTGGCTTCAGGGACTGTTCTTCACAGAGGCCCTACTGGACTGTGAGACATCTCAGGGACACAACTGGGGCATCACAAGTCTTTCCTGAAGGGTGCTTTCATCTTTGGGTGGCTGCCAAACTCTTATCACACCCCACAAGGGAGGAAAGGGTCAAGAATTGGAAGCCATCTTTGAAGAGAGAACTCAACAGGCTGGATTTGGAAAACAGGATAGGGAGGGGGGCTTGGAACAACAGAGTTGAAGCTATAGGGTCTGGAGAAGACACCATCTGGAGGCCACAACACCTGACTTCGCAGACCTGCGGAGTAGTCCCATAGAAGGAGGTTTGGGCGTGTTTGGTACTGACCCAAGAGACCAATGAAGAACAAAAGATGTAAGTGAAGGCTCAGTATTAATAAAGAGCTCCTAATAGTTAGCACTGAGGAGGGGGAGAGGGAAAGAGGGAAGGAGGAAGAGGAGGGAGGGACAGGAAGGAAGGGGAGAAAGGAAGGAGGAGGGGGAGGGAGAGAAGCAAGGAAGCAAGCAAGTGGAGGGGAGGAGAGGAGAGGAGAGAAGAGGAGAGGAGAAGAGAGGAGAGGAGACAAGAGCTATCGTGGGTGGGTCTCTATTCCCTGTGCCCTATCAAGCCCGACTAGAACAATGTCCTGTAAGCCTAACGGGTGCTCAACGTGGAGTAGCTATTGTTGCAGTCATCACAATTCATATTTACTGAGGGAATCTGAGCATAGGGGTGCAGTTGGATCAGCTGATCGCTAACATTCCTTGAAGCCCCAGGAGCCCCTGGGTCTCACTCAGAGAGCCCCCGAGGACGACGCTTCCCTTCTTTGTAGCAACCTTGTCATCCCGCCGCCACTGCCCTTCACCGCTGTCTCTTCAATCTTTCCACCTCAGCAGTTCAAAATACTTTCCTAACACACGACAATAAAGTGCAAACAGCAAAAATCAAGCCCCAAGTTTCTGTCAAACCACCTAATCACAAAACCGCCGGAGTCAAATCCAGAAAGTCTGCTGATTAAAATTCCTCGTTACAGCAATAAACACCTGACCCCGAGCCTCAGCAGGTGGCTGGGAGTGACATCAGCCCTCCTGACTCTGGACCTAAGTGATCTTCCAGAAACACCTCCCGAAACCATGGGGTTTCCTGGGCCTCCATCGTGGCTGTTCCAACACCACCAGAGACTGGCTGGGCAGGCCTGGGCTATTTTTTTTCTTTTTTCTTTCTTTCTTTCTTTCTTTCTTTCTTTCTTTCTTTCTTTCTTTCTTTCTTTCTTTCTTTTCTTTCTTTCTTTCTTTCTTTCTTTCTTTCTTTCTTTCTTTCTTTCTTCTTTTTTTTTTTTTTTTTTTTTTGATAAAAGCGCAGCCAGGTTGAAGCCCAAGGAGCAACCTGTGACAGCAGTGTGCAAACCCTTTGGAGAGGAATGAAAGTAAGGAGTGGTCCCTACCCAGAGTCCGAGGACACCAGAGATGTCCCAGCAGAACACCTCCATGAAGACCCGATCCCTCCTCCCCACCTTGTCCTTCCGAAGTCACTGGTTGTGCGGCCAACAGGCCCACATTCCCTTACAGTACAGGGTACTTACTCAGAAAACACTAACACCTACTGCGTGTGGGCGCACCTATGCACATACCCACGTGCCACAAACGTACCTAGATGGCCGCATAGGGTTACCAGGCCACACAGAGACACACAGACACACGCCTTCCACAAACATTGGCACATATATGAATATGCACAAATACACATGCAAACATAGCAGTGTGATACGCGCACATATATAGGCGTACAGACGCATGCGTATTACATTCGAGTCTTGTTGCGGGTGACAAAAGTCCAACTCACACTGGCTTTAGTTAAAAGAGGAATCTATTGCTTAAAGAATCACGGAGTAGAACCTCAAAGCTGGGTGCAGAGCAAGGATGTGGCTGGGCCTCAAGAAGAGCTAAACCCAGGACCACGGACTTCATCAAGCTCATCACCCACTGCGGTCTCTGTTCTTCTGGACTCTATCTCCCTCTGTGCCAATTTCTCACGAAAAGCATGTGTGGAGCCAAATGTGGGAAATAAGACTTTTACCCACTTATGGGAAGCAGGTAGCACATGCCCTGACCCCTGGCCATGGATACAGTAGATGGAAATTGCTACAAGTGTTTTCTGGTTCTATGACCAAAAGTCCAAGGGATGTGACGATTGCCTCCCATGCCCATTTGGTTTAGTTAGCATATGATAGGGTAGGCTGCATCCTAACCCCTGAGATGGCCAAAGTTGACTCCCAGAAGGATTTGCTCTTACTTGTGCCATATATTCGTGGACTGACTATGGCTCTCTCTCCACGGTATCTCCTTTCTGGGACTCGGGATGATAAAATAGCCTTTATCTGAATGTCACATGGCTGAGGGAAGGAGGGAAAGAGATGGCAAGTCATGCAAAGGTTCTCAGAACTTCTGTCCTACTGTGGTATGTGTCACCCAGGCTCTCATTCCATTGGCCAAAGGAGGTCATTCTTCCATTCCTGACACCAGTGTGGGGAGGAGACAGTGAAAGTTTTGAGCAGCGATGCAACCTACCGCACCATCTCCTGACCACCTGTGTGACCGGGTGAGTAGAACTGACTCATCCCTTGACACACTGAATTGAGCCAGGAGGCAGGACCGGATCGCGCTCCAGTGGTGGCTCCAGCAGTAACGCTCTGAATCAGTTGTCCCAAGTGGGTATGGCTGGGCAGAAAAGACCATTGTGTTACAGAGATAGCTGGGATGAACCACGAGCAGACGTGTGCCCAGCCCAACAGAACCACATGGTGTACCCAAGGGCACACACCGACTGACTCCCACGCACAGACACGGGCACACATATGCAGACATGTGAAGACTCGTGACCCTGTGGCGGTACCTGTGTGTGCGCACACAAGTACATGCACCATGCTCATGTTGGGGTCCGGCCTGCCCTCATTTGCATGCCCCCCTCAGGCCCACAGGCACACTGGCTCAGCAGGGAGAGGCTGCTTCTGTAGGACGGATCAAAGGCATCTGCTCGGGCTGCATATTTAAGGAGTCCCTGCTGCTCGCTGGTAGCTCTCAAGCTGAGCCCCCTGCCTAGCCAAAGCCCCACTCTGGGAAATGCCTCCCCCCACCAACCCCACCCCAGGGGAAAGGCCTGGAATCTAATCACTTACTTCCTCAAGCCATTTAGGAAGGACCCAGAAACAAGTCCTGGGCAGCATGGAAGAGCCCCTGGGTCCCCAGCTCCAGAGGCCAGGGCTAGGGTTGGGGCTAGGGGGCGGAGTAGAGGGGCCCTCCTGGGACAGCCAGGCTCAGTCCCAGGGAAGGAAGGACTGGCACTGCCCCTTCACCCAGGGCTCGTATTTCCTCTTGAGGATCACTCTTGCTGCCCAGACTTGATGTCAGGTTTCAGTCTTTGTGAAAAAGTCCCAGACAGGGAGCTGAACCCCAGGTCACAGTCCTGGCTTTGCCACAAACTCATTTGGACCAGTCACTTTGCCCTTGGCCCTCAGTTTCCTAGAGAAGTAGAAATTTAGAGCTACTAGAAACCATCCAATCTAGGAATGGCAAACACCTGGCACACCTGCTGTCGCCCAACCCCCTCTACGCCAAGGGAGGCGTCCCTGGCCTGCCACAGCACCACAGTAGCCAAGGCCAAATGCAGCCTCGGAATACTTTTGCACAAAATACTCTTTGTTGAGTTACTAATTCATCAAAGTAGACTCACAAGAGGAAATCTATCACCAGCCCTGATCTAACCCTAGGACTTCTCTAAATTGATGAAGAAAATGAGAGGAAAAACACTTCTCCTAATCTCCCTGAAGAGAACAGGAGGTCGAAACAGGGGAAGCCACAGCCCTGGCCTCCCCTTCCCCACCCCTGTTTTTATCCAAAAAAACACAAGCTGGTTTCATCTTGTTTGCAACTTCGGATCAATTGGCAAGAGTTGAACAAAACGCCGTGTTGAGAAGACTCCTCACGATCGTGCCCGGGCTCAGTAGGAAAGGGTATCATGATCAATCACCAACATCTGCCACCAGCACAGGTGTGCGGAGCCGGCCCCAGGCCTCATTCTAGCCGTGTTTACACTGAGGGTGAATGATGCACTTTGCCACACATGCAGGATGATAATCCCCACCCGCCTGTGAAAGGAATCCGTGGGACACCTAGGTGGCTCAGTCGGTTAAGCGTTGGACTCTTGATTTCAGCTCAGATCATGATCCCAGGGTTGTAGGCTCGAGCCCCCACGTGGAGCTCTGCGCTGGGTGTGGAGCCTGCAAAGACTCTCTCTTTCCCTCTGCCCCTCTCTCTCTCTCCGAATATATGCACTTGTGCGACCTCTCTCTCCTTCTCTAAAACAAAAAGAAAAAAGAAAAGGCCACTGCTCTGTAATAAGTAATGCAAAACAAACAAACAAAAAAAGTAATGCAAAACAAACAGAGTTTTGCATTTGGGTGGGGAATGGGTAATGTAGGTGATGGAAAAAAAAGCCAAGGAGGAGATGAAGTCTTGGGTCAGCAGGCAGCCAGCATTCTCTTATTGCCCTGGGGATCCTGCAAAGATCTGTTTCTATTGCTGATTCAGTTTGCCCATGAGAAAAAAAAAATGGACATAGTATCCATACTGTCGGGTTCCTTTATGCAATAATAATACTGAAACCTTCACACAATAATAATAATAACAATAATAATAATTTATTGAGCATCTCCTATGCATCAGGTACTATGCTTGGGTCCTTACCCAAAGTGTGTTCAATTCTCTCAACATCGCTGCAAGCTAGGGTGTGTACTCACACTTTACAGATAAAGAAATGGACACTTAGAGAGTCGATGTGACTTGCCCAGTATCATTCAGGTAGCAGAATGGTAGGATCTGAGCCTATATCTGGACACCAAAGCCTTTCTTCTTCGTATTAGATATATTTTGAATCAAAATAAAGAAAACATGAGCTCTATGAGTAAGAATTCCACATAGCTTTGAGATGGGAGCATAACAAATGGGAGAGTGGTACCCACATCCTGATAGCATTTTTCCCATCCCTCCCTTCTCAAATTGTGTGTCTACTTTTTTCTCAAATTTAAGGCTCATGCATGGGTACCACTCAAATTTCTAGGTTTTGGTAAACATGCTATGAAAATTTTATTTAAACTGCTAAATGCTGTTTATTAAGACTTTCATTCTCTCTTTTTTTTTTTTTTACCACAAAAGCATTAAGCCGCCAATGAAAAAAATACAAATAAACATACAGGAAAAAAATAAGAAATACTCCCAATTTCCTAAATGCCCTCCCCCCAAAATAGACATTGTTAATACTTCAGGATATAGGCAGAGATATATTCCAAGACCCCTGGTAGATGCTGAAAACCACAGATAGTACCAGACCCTATACAATGACATTTCTCCTATATATATATATATACATACATACTTATGCCAAAGTTTGATTTATAAATTATGCACAGAGATTCATAACAATAAGTAATAATAAAATAGAAAAATTATAACAACGTACTGTAACAAGTTGTATGAATGTGGTCACTCTTTCAAAATCGCTTATTCTGTACTCACCCTTCTTCTTGCGATGACATGGGATGATAGAGGCCTGCGTGATTGAGGTGAAGTGAGGTGAATGACGTAGACATTGTGATGTAGTGTTAGGTGACTATGATGTTCTGACTGTATGTCAGAAGGAGGATCCTCTGCTTCCAGACCAAGATTGACCACAGGTAACTGAAACTGTGGAAAGCAAGATCACAGATAAGGGGGGGTTGGCTGTATAACCTTGCAGAATTTTTCCGTATATACTTTGTTTACATGGTGTATTTATACCGCAATACGATCTATTTTTATTATCTACCTTTTCCTTCATGATCCCTCATTTTGTCACCTACTGCATTACTTATTTTTTTGAGAAAGAGAGAAGTGAGCAGTGGGGGGGAGGGGGGAGAGAATGTCAAGCAGTCTCCCTGCTGAGTGCAGAGCCTGCTGCAGGGCTCAGTCTCAGCATCCTGACATCATGACCTGAGCTGAAATCAAAAGTCGGATGCTTAACCCACTGAGCACCCCCAATCTACGACATCACTTTAACTGACTGGTGAACAGTGCAGTATGTGGACATTTTACTTAACCAATAACTATTATTGGACATTTAGGTTCTTTTCAATTAAATGTTATCATCGTAAAAAATATTATAACTAAATCTTTGCACATCTTCATGGTAGGTAATTCCTAGAATTTGAGGGTCAAATATATGAATACTTTGAGGATATTGTTACATAATCCAAATTGCCCTCGAGAAAAATTTCTATCAATGTACCAATTCTACAGCTTCTCCAGATCTTGGCCAATACTGGACATTTTAGTTTGAAATTTGACTGCTTCTTAACACTTGTGAACATGAAGACAGAGGGATGCACTTTGGAGGGGATCCCATGGGGCACCCCATGGGACACAGGCGTTGACTTTGAAAATGGACATGTTGATTTATTTAAGTGGACATGTGTTAGCATCACTTGAAAAGAAGGCACCAATATACCAGATCATGTGAGGACACTTCACCATGCAAGAGTACTGCATAGACCCAGATATTACATACTGTGGAGTGCTGCCTCCCAAGCCAGAGAGCAAGGAAGGGGACCTAAACCATGTCTGTCTCTGCAACCTACCAAAGCCTCATGTGGAGCCCTTGCACACAGGTGATATCTCCGAATCTACTGTCTTCATTTCTGTCAGGTATGAGATCATTGTTGGTTGAAGCATCCAGCCTGAGGTTTCCCCTAGAAAAACTAGGAAGGAGATGAGTTGGCTTCAGGAAGCAAGCATAGAGTTTGCATTTAGGAGTTATGAGTTCACATCCTGGGTTCCCTGTTTATTTTGGGCAAATTCCTCAATGTCTCTAAATCTATTCTGGGGAAAAAAAAGGGGGACATGACTACGACTCCACAAGGCTAGGTTAATTAATTAATAAGGTAATACAAGCGAGGAAGCCTTGCAAATGGCAAACATTGTACTCATGTTTCTTGGACTCTCATCAAACTCTGAGGGTTGCTTTATAGATGTCCCTCACTAGGGCAAAAAATGCAAATTCAGAAATAATTGCTTCAAACTTTTATCCTCCTTCTAAAGATCCCAATAGGGCAGCACCGATGGCTCAGTGGTTTTAGCGCCACCTTCAGCCCAGGACGTGATCCTGGAGTCCCAGGATTGAGTCTCCCGTCTGGCTCCCTGCATGGGGCTTGCTTCTCCCTCTGCCTGTGTCTCTCTCTGTCTCTCTCTGTCTCTCTCTCTCTGTCTCTCATGAGTAAATAAAATCTTAAAAAAAAAATAAAGATCCCAATAAATCAGGGTTAAGGTGTAGGCAACTAAGTTGAAATCCTAGCTTTACCACTCTTTAGCTCTGTGATTTTGGGAAAGTAACCTAAATATTCTGAATCTCAAGTCTCCTTGACTATAACATGAGGATCATAACAGTGCCAACTTCACAATGGAAATCATGTACCTTGTGTGAGGCCCAAAGGAGATAATATATACATAAGTGACCCAGGCTGGATGTACAGCAGGAACTCAAGAAATACCTCGTTTTCTCCAACGACAATAAGTAGGACCTTCCTACCAATCAACCTCAGCCCCCTGTCATTTTTCTGTGTTACATATCACCCCAAACTTCTGGCTTAAAATAGCAGCCATGCATTAGCTCAAAGCTCTATGGGTCAGCACTTGGACTGGGATCTGCTGGCTAATTCTTCTAGGCCTCTGCTGGGCTCATCCATGTGGCTGTAGTCAGCGAGCAGTGAATGGCCTCACTCGACATGTCTGGCAATTGGCTGTGCATCAGCAGGGGTAAAGAATATCACGGGGCCATGGGTCTCATCTTCCAGCAGGCTATTCGGGGCTCATGCACATGATGGCAAGTGTATGTTTCCAGAAGTAGCAAGAGGGAACGTCACTGTGCATAAGATTACTTATGCCTCTGTGGCCAAAGCCAATGGTCAATCCCGGGCTCAAAGTGTGGAGAAATAGGCCTTGTTTCTGTTAGGAGGAGCTCCAATGTCCTGTTGCATGGGGGTGTACATACTGGGGTGGGAAGAATCCATGACCATTTTTGCTATTTACCCCAGAGACAAGTGCTTCTTCCGTGGCTGTCTATACCCTATGACCCAGCTGCTCACACAGAAAGTCAATCTCCTCCATGAATGTCAGGAAAGTCTTCCATAACTTTGCCAGCATTCCCACAAATCAGTGCCACGATGGTTGCCATGATCTCCAGCCTAGAAGCCTGCAAGCAGGAGACAGAGACAAAAGAACAAATGCTTAAATTATCTGATGAATGTCAGATACATTAAACTAATTTATGTAATAATGTAAGCACAGTGATGGGAAGGTAATATGAGAGACATAAATTATACATTATTATTGTCAGTTCTAGCACTTATCTTAGTAGCGTGTCAAAATACATCCTGATACGTTAGCATTTATAGAAATGAACAAGTGCTTGTGCTCAGGGATCTGGCAGTGAGAAGCTGGGTGTCATTTGCATGTATGCACCCACCCAGCCATCATTGTCTTTCCCTGGAATGATAAGGTAATGAGACGAGGGTGCCCAGGTTCTTAACTTCCCTAGAGAGAGCCTGGGGCTCAGATCCCCCCCGGCATGTGTTCCGGGGTATGGTTGGAGTGGGAGGCATGAGAGGGCACGGCCCTTGGGTCAGACTGACAACTTACCAGTCTTTGATCCAAGTCATTTCAACCTCCCCAAACCAGTGTTCACATCTGTGAAATGGGAATGATAAACCTACCCTCAAAAGATGGCCATAAGGATAAAATGATATCACCTTGTTTTTCTTTCTCACTGAGGTACCTTCTGGTGCAATAAGAGATGTAGCTGAAGCAATCTTAGGACATCGGGAGTCTGGAGGAAAAACCATCCTGCCCATGGGAAGCACAGTCAATGACTGCCTGACCATGGTTTTTGTCTATTTTCCTTCTCTCCACAAGAGTACTATCTGATGTCCCCCGTTTCCTGTTTGTTATGGCCCAAACTATAATTCACAGCGCTGAGTACAACACCAGAGTGTAACACTGATAGCAACCTCCTAGGGCTGGCAAGTTCTTCAGAGAAATTGGGTTAGCCTTGGACAACAACCAGGGCCTGGGCTCTGAGGCTGATGAGACTCAGGGTCCTGAGAGACTCAGAAGTGTCCAGACACTAAAGGAACCGGTAAGTAGGACAACTCCTACTGGGACACACGGCCCCGGGGAGGGGAATCCAGTATAGAGGGTCAGGGGGGTGGGCAACCATCCTCAGGAGGGATGACCTAAGGATGATAGCCCATCCCAAGGGAGTCCAGGGTGGGTCCCAGCTAAGCCAAAGCCAAGCTCTGAGTGTAGACAACCCCAGGGGAGGGGAACTGAAAGGAGGGGCAGATAGACGCTTAGCAGAGAGCCCAGGCAGAGCACCATGTACAGGCCCCAGAAGCTTATCACGTCTAGCAAGTAGAGGTAAACCAAAGCCGTTTCAGTCGTGCCTGCCCAGTGTACCCTCTGGTTGGATGCACAAGCAGGCTGAATCGACACAAGGACCCTGAGCCCAGACATGAGAAGTTGGAGATGCAGAATCCAGAGGTGGGGGAGCAGCGATGGCCCTGGGGCTGGAATTTGGGGATTGATCTCTTTTCCCTTCTCCTTTCTTAAGAGCCCCCTGGCCGGGGTCTAGTGTTCTTCCCATGGTTCACACCCAGGCAAGTCCAGGTTCCCATCTCCGCTTCTCTATTCTGAACGGCAGCCAAAAGGCCTGGCCACTTAGTCCATTTCCCTTGTGGATCGGCCGCCTCCCCAGGGCGGGGACTAGAGTAGGGCCGCGGGGGCCCGGAGCACGACCTATAAGGAGGTGCTCCCTCTCTGGTGTGTGCAGGTGGAGGCCCTTCGGTGTTGCACCCTGCTTTCTTCCCTTGCCTCCCCCAAGTCCTGGCCCTGAAACTCCACCCACCCCCAGGCCTGTGTGAGCAGTTCTGGGGTGGCAGCAAGGAGCAGACCTGGAAGGCAATTCTCCGTGCTGCAGCATGCTCTACCCTAACAGGCCACACTGGGAAGGGGAGAGCCACTCGGATCCCTACCCAGACAGGAACACCTTACCTAGGTCCCTTATGGTCCCTAGGGTAATAAGCAGAGATATTTATGCATAAATCCAGGCTGTTCCTCCCCTGTCCCAAGGGCCTCCATGTCAACCCCATCACCCATGGAATAACAGCCAACAGCCTTAACTTGGTGGTCAAGGTCACT
>NW_023331560.1:0-37629 GCF_011100685.1 Canis lupus familiaris
GCAGTTCTGAGTTAGGTCAAAGTGGGGACGAGAGACACCAGGTCCAGGTGAGGCCAACTGAGTAAAGAGTCACCAGATCCAGGTGAGGTCCATGTTGGAAAGAGAGTCACCAGGTCCAGGAGAGGTCCAGGTGGGAACCAGAGTCACTAATCCAGTGAAGTCCAGGTGGGGACCAGAGTCACCAGATCGAGGTGAAGCCCAGGTGGGGACCAGAGTCACTAGGTGCAGATGAGGCCCAGGTGAGGACCAGTTACCAGGTACACGTGAGGATCCGGTGGGGATCAGAGGCAACAGGTCCATGTGAGGCGGCTTGGGGACCATGATCAACAGGTCCACTTGAGACCCAGTGTGGAACACAGTAAGCAGGTCCAGGTGAGTCCCCCGTGGTTACAAGGGTCACCACGTCCAGGTGAGGCCAGGTGGGAGCAGGATCACCAGGTACAGGGGAGGCCCTTGAAAGAACCAGAGTCAACAGTTCGAGTTCAGGCGCAGGTGGCAACCAGGGTCAGCAGGTCCAAGTCAAGCCAAAGTGGAATTCACAGTCACTAGGGCACGGTGAGACCCAGAGGGGGAGCATAGTCACCTGGTCCAGGTGAGTCCAGTTGTGGAACACAGTCACAGGTCCCAATTTTGCCAGTTGAGGACCATGGTCAACAGGGCCAGGTGAGCCGAGGTGGGGACCGGAGTCCCGAAATCCAGGTGAAGCCCAGGTGGGGACCACAGTCACAAGATCCAGGGTAGTGTCAGGTGCAGACCAGAATCACCAGGTCCAGGTGTGGTGCAGGTGGCAACCAAACTCACCAGGTCCCGGTGAGGCACTGGTGGGGACCCGAGTCACGAGGTACATGAGAAGCTAGAAACACATGGGATCCCTGGGTGGCGCAGCGGTTTGGCGCCTGCCTTTGGCCCAGGGCGCGATCCTGGAGACCGGGATCGAATCCCACGTCGGGCTCCCGGTGCATGGAGCCTGCTTCTCCCTCTGCCTGTGTCTCTGCCTCTCTCTCTCTCTGTGACTATCATAAATAAATAAAAATTAAAAAAAGATGCTAGAAACACTGCGGCCAACAGGTCCACATGATCTCCATGTGGGAACGAGAATCACCAGTTACAGGTGAGGACCAGGTGGGGATCCGACTCACCATGTCCAGGTGAGACCCACGTGGGAAAAAGTGTCACCATGTCCAGGTGTGGCCCAGGTGAAGACCAGAGTTAATAGGTCCGGCTGGGTCACTGTTAGTGAACAGTGTAACCATATCCTGATGCTACCCAGGTGGGTGGCAGAGACACAGATCCTGGTGAGGCCTAAGTGGGACCAGAGACATGAGTCCAGGTGAGGTCCCGATGGGAACCACAGTCACCAGGTCAGGTGAGGCCATGCTTAGGATCAGAGTCACCAGTTACAGGTGAGGCCCAGTGGAGCCAGAGTCACCTGGAACAGAAGAGGCCAAAGTCAGGACCAGAGTTACCAGGATCAGGTCACTCCAGTGGGAATAGAGTAACCATGTCCCGATGATGCCAAGGTAGAACCAGAGTCACCAGGCCCAGATGTGGCGCAGGTGGGGAGCATGTTCACTAGGTCCCGTTGAGGCCCAGTTGAGGACCAGAGTCACCAGGTCTAGGTGAGCCTAGAGGGGTACCAGATTTACCTGGTCTGGTGACATCCAGATGGGGTCCAGAGTCCCCATGTCAGGCTGAGGCCCAGAGGGATCCAGAGTCAACATATCCAGGTGAGGCTCAGGTGTGGAACAGAGTATCCAGGTCATAATGGTCCACAGGTGAGGACCAGAGTCACCAGATCTGGGTGAGGCCCAGTTAGCATCAGAGTCAGCAGTTCCAGGTTAGCCAAGAAGGAGTCCACAGCAATCAGGTCCAGGTGGGGAAGAAAGTCAACAGGACTGGGTGAGGCCCAGATGGGGACCAGATTCACCAGGCCCAGGTGATTCCCATGTGGTGACCAGAGTTACCAGTTCCGGGTGACCACCAGGTAACCAGATTCACCAGGTCCAAGTGAGGCCCACGTGGGGACCTGTGTCACTAGGCAAGGGTGAGGCCCAGGTGACAAACCCACTCACCAGTTCCAGGTGAGGCCAACCTGCAGGCCATGCAGAGGAACAGGTCCCAAAGATGCTCAGGTAGGCACGAGAGTTACCAGGTCCAGGTGAGGCCAACCTACAGGCCATGCAGTGGAACCATGTCCCGATGATGCCCAGGTAGGGACCAGAGTTACCAGGTCCAGGTGAGGCCAACCTGCAGGTCATGCAGTGGAACCATGTCCCGATGATGCCCAGGTAGGGACCAGAGTCACCAGGTCCAAATGAGGCCCAGATGGAGCATATTCACTAGGTCCAGGTGAGGCCCATTTGAGGACCAGGTCACCAGACCTGGTTGAGGCCCAGAGGGGTACCATAATCCCCTGGTCCAGGTGATCCATATGGGGACCAGAGTCACCAGGTCAGGTTGATAGCCAGAGAGGTTCCAGAGTCATCATGTCCAGGGGAGCCTCAGGTATGGAACAGAGTCACCAGGACCAATGATGCCCAGGTGAGGACCAGAGTTACCAGGTACACGAGAGGCCCCGGTGGGGATCAGAGGCAACAGGTCCATGTGAGGCGCTTGGGGACCATGGTCAACAGGTCTACTTGAGGCTCAGGTGTGGAACACAGTAACCAGGTCTAGGTGAGTAACCGGTGGTGACAAAAGTTACCACGTCCAGGTGAGGCCCAGGTGGGGACCAGGATCACCAGGTCCAGGGGAGGCCCTTGAAAGTACCAGAGTCAACAGTACGACGTCAGTCGCAGGTGGGAACCAGGGTCAGCAGGTCCAAGTCAGTCCAAAGTGGGTTCACAGTCACTAGGGCACGGTGAGACCCAGAGGGGACCAGAGTCGCCTGGTCCAGGTGAGGTCCAGGTGTGGAACACAGTCACCAGGTCCCAATTTTGCCCAGTTGAGTACCATGGTCAACAGGGCCAGGTGACGCCAGATGGGGACCGGAGTCCCCAAATCCAGGTGAAGCCCAGGTGGAGACCACAGTCACCAGATCCAGGGTAGTCTCAGGTGCAGACCAGAATCACCAGGTCCAGGTGAGGTGCAGGTGGCAACCACACTCACCAGGTCCCGGTGAGGCCCTGGTGGGGACCAGAGTCACGAGGTACATGAGAAGCTAGAAACACTGCAGCCTCCAGGTCCACATGATGTCCATTGGGAACGACAATCACCAGTTACAGGTGAGGACCAGGTGGAGCCAGAGTCACCTGGTACAGAAGAGGCCAAAGTCAGGACCAGAGTTACCAGGATCAGGTCAGTCCAGTGGGAATAGAGTAACCATGTCCCATGATGCCAGGTAGAACCAGAGTCACCAGCCAGATGAGGCGCAGGTGGGGAGCATATTCACTAGGTCCCGGTGAGGCCCAGTTGAGGACCAGAGTCACCAGGTCTAGTTGAGGCCTAGAGGGGTACCAGATTTACCTGGTCTGGTGACATCCAGATGGGGCCAGTCCCATGTCAGGCTGAGGCCAGAGGGATCCAGAGTCATCATCCAGGTGAGGCTCAGGTGTGGAACAGAGTATCCAGGTCATAATGGTCCACAGGTGAGGACCAGAGTCACCAGATCTGGGTGAGGCCCAGTTAGGATCAGAGTCAGCAGTTCCAGGTGAGGCCAAGAAGGAGTCCACAGCAATCAGGTCCAGGGGGAGCAAAGTCACAGGACTGGGTGAGGCCCAGATGGGGACCAGATTCACGCCAGGTGATTCCCAGGTGTGAAAAGAGTTACCAGTTCCGGGTGAGGACCAGGTAAGGACCAGATTCACCAGGTCCAAGTGAGGCCCACGTGGGCCTTTGTCACCAGGTATGAGTGAGGCCCAGGTGGCAACCCCACTCACCAGGTCCAGGTGAGGCCAACCTGCAGGCCATGCAGAGGAAATATGTCCCGATGATGCCCAGGTAGGGACTAGAGTTACCAGGTCCAGGTGAGGCCAACCTGCAGGCCATGCAGTGGAACCATGTCCCGATGATGCCCAGGTAGGGACCAGAGTTAACAGGTCCAGGTGAGGCCAACCTGAAGTCCATGCAGTGGAACCATGTCCCGATGATGCCCAGGTAGGGATCAGAATCATCAGGTCCAATGAGATCCAGATGGAGCATATTCACTAGGTCCAGGTGAGGTCCAATGGAGGACCAGAGTCACAGGACCTGGTTGAGGCCTAGAGGGTACCAGAATCACCTGGTCCAGGTGACATCCAGATGGGGACCAGAGTCACCAGGTCAGGATGAGGCCCAGAGAGGTTCCAGAGTCATCATGTCCAGGTGAGGCTCAGGTGTGGAACAGAGTCACCAGGTACCAAAGATGCCCAGGTGAGGAGCAGAGTCACCAGGTCTGGGTAATGCGCAGATAGGATCAGAGTCACCAGTTCCGGTGAGGCCAAGAAAGAGTCCACAGCAATCAGATCAGGTGGGAACAAAGTCACCAGGACTGGGTGAGGCCCAGATGGGACCAGATTCACCAGGTCCAGGTGAGGCCCAGGTGGTGACCAGAGACCCGGGGCTGGGAGACGACCAGTAAGGACCAGATTCACCAGGTCCAAGAGGCCCAAGCGGGACCTGTGTCCCCAGGTACGGGTGAGGCACAGGTGCAACCAAACTCACCAGGTCCAGGAGAGGCCATCCTTCGCGCCATGCAGAGGAACCGTGTCCCGATGATGTACATGTAGGAACCAGAGTTACCAGGTCCAGGTGATGCCAACCTGCAGGCCATGCAGTGGAACCATGTCCCGATGATGCCCAGGTAGGGACCAGAGTCACCAGGTCCAAATGAGGCCCAGATGGAGCATATTCACTAGGTCCAGGTGAGGCCCAGTTGAGGACCAGAGTCACCAGATTCTGGTTGAGGCTCAGAGGGGTACCAGAATCACCTGGTCAAGGTGACATCCAGATGGGGACCAGAGTCACCAGGACAGGGTGAGGCCCAAGAGGTTCCAGAGTCATCAAGTCCAGGTGAGGTTCAGGGTGGAACTGAGTCACCAGGTACCAATGATGCCCAGATGAGGACCAGAGTCACCAGATCTGGGTGACGCGCAGATAGGATCAGAGTCACCAGTTCCAGGTGAGGCAAGGAAGAGTCCACAGCAATCAGTTCCAGGTGGGGAACAAAGTAACCAGGACTGGGTGAGGCCCAGATGGGGACCAGTTCACCTTGTCCAAGTGAGGCCCAGGTGATGACCAGAGTCCCAGGTTGGGAGAAGAAGAGGTAAGGACCAGATTCACCAGGTCCAAGAGGCCCACGTGGGGACCGTGAGTCACCAGGTATGGGTTAGCCACAGGTGGCAATCCCACTCACCAGGTCCAGGTGAGGCCAACCTGCAGGCCATGTGCGGAACCATGTCCCGATGATGCCCAGGCAGGGACGACAGTCACCAGGTCCAAATGAGGCCCAGATGGAGCATATTCACTAGGTCCAGGTGAAGCCAATTGAGGACCAGAGTCACCAGAACTGGTTGAGGCCTAGAGGGGACCAGAATCACCTGGTCCAGGTTACATCCTAATGGGGACCAGAGTCACCAAGTCAGGTGAGGCCATGCTTAGGATAAGAGTCACCAGTTACAGGTGAGGTCCAGGTGGACCAGAGTCACCAACCCGGTGAAGCCAGGTGGGACCAGAGTCCTAGTCCAGATGAGGCCCAGGTGAGGACCAGAGTTACAGGTACACGTGAGGCCCCGGTGGGGATTAGAGGCAACAGGTACATGTGGGGCCGCCTTGGGACCATGGTCAACACGTCTACTTGACGCCCAGGTGTGGAACACAGTAAGCAGGTCCAGGTGGAGTCCCGGTGTTCACAAGAGTCACCACGTCCAGGTGAGGCTCAGGTGGGGACCAGCATCACCAGGTACGGGGGAGGCCCTTGAAAGAACCAGAGTCAACAGTTCGAGGTCAGGCCGAGGTGGCAACCCGCGTCAGCAAGGTCCAAGGTCAGGCCAAAGTTGGATTCACAGTCCCTAGGGCACGGTGAGACCCAGAGGGGGACTAGAGTCACTGTCCAGGTGAGTTCCAGTTGTGGAACACAGTCACCGGGTCCCAATTGTCTCCAGTTGGGACCATGGTCATCAGGGCCAGGTGAGGCCCAGATGGGGACCGGAGTCCCCAAATCCAGGTGAAGCCCAGGTGGGGACCACAGGCACCAGATCCAGGTAGTCTCAGGGGCAGACAAAAATCAGCAAAGTCCAGGTGAGGTGCAGGTGGCAACCACACTCAACAGTTCACGGTGAGGCCCTGGTGGGGACCAGAGCCACGAGGTGCATGAGAAGCTAGAAACAGTGCAGCCAGCAGGTCCACATGATGTCCACGTGGGAACGAGAATCACCAGTTACATTGAGGCCCAGGGGATATCAGACTCACCATGTTCCAGGTGAGATCCAGGTGGTAACCAGTGTCACCATGTCCATGTGTGGCGAGGTGAAGACCAGAGATAATAGGTCCGGCTGGGTCACTGTTAGTGAAGAGTGTAACCATATCCTGATGCGACCCAGGTGGGTATGAGAAACCCAAGTCCTGGTGAGGCCCAGGTGAGACCAGAGACATGAGGACCAGGTGAGGTCCCGATGGGCCCAGTCACCAGTCTGGTGAGGCCATGATTTGGATCAGAGTCACCAGTTCAGGTGAGACCCAGGTGGAGCCAGAGTCACCTGGTAGAGAAGAGGCCAAAGTCAGGACCAGAGTTACCAGGATTAGTCAGTCCAGAGAGGAATAGAGTAACCATGTCCCGATGATGCCCACGTAGAACCAGAGTCACCAGGTCCAGATGAGCGCAGGTGGGGAGCATGTTCACTAGGTCCCGGTGAGGCCCAGTTGAGACCAGAGTCACCAGGTCAAGTTGAGGCCTAGAGGGGTACCAGATTCACCTGGTCTAGGTGACATCCAGATGGGGACCAGAGTCACCATGTCAGGCTGAGGCCCAGAGGGGATCCAGAGTCATCATGTCCAGGTGAGGCTCAGGTGTGTAACAAAGTATCAAGGTCTTATGGTCCACAGGTGAGGACCAGAGTCACCAGATCTGGGTGAGACCCAGTTAGGATCAGAGTCACCAGTTCAAGGTGAGGCCAAGAAGGAGTCCACAGCAATCAGGCCCAGGTGGGGAACAAGTGACCAGGCTTTGTGAGGCCCAGATGGGGACCAGATTCACCAGGCCCAGGTGATTCCCAGGTGGTGACCAGAGTTACCAGTTCCGGGTGAGGTCCAGGTAAGGACCAGATTCACAAGGTCCAGTAAGACCCACGTGGGGACCTGTATCACCAGGCATGGGTGAGGCCAGGTTTCAACCCCACTCACTGGGCCAGGTGAGGGCAACCTGCAGGCCATGCAGAGGAACCATGTCCCGATGATGCCCAGTAGGGACTAGAGTTACCAGGTCCAGGTGAGGCCAACCTGCAGGCCATGCAGTGGAACCATGTCCCGATGATGCCAGGTAGGGACCAGAGTTACCAGGTCCAGGTGAGGCCAACCTGCACGTCATGCAGTGGAGCCATGTCCCGATGATGCCCAGGAAGGGACAAGAGTCACCAGGTCAAATGAGGCCCAGATGGAGCATATTCACTAGGTCCAGGTGAGGCCCAGTTGAGGACCAGAGTCACCAGATCTAGTTGAGGCCTACAGGGGTACCAGAATCACCTGGTACAGGAGACATCCAGATGGGGACCAGAGTCACCACTTCAGGGTGAGGCCCAGTGGGAAGAGAATCACTAGGTCCAGGTGAGGCCCCAATGTGGACCTGAGAAACCAGTCCCATGATGCCCATATGAGGACCTGAGTCACCAGGTCCAGGTGAGGTCCCTGTGGGAACCCGACACCTCGTCCAGGTGAGGCACAGGTGGGATCACAGTCACCAGGTCCAGGTGAGGCCCAGGTATATAAGAGAGTGTCAAGGTCCCAATGATGCCCAGTAAGGACCAGAGGCCACAGGTCCAGGAGAGGCCCAAATATGGATCAGAGTCATTGTGTTCTAGGTGAGGCCAGAAGGAGACCACAGGAACCAGGACCAGGAGAGGGCCATATAGGAACCAGAGCCACCAGAGCCAGGTGAGGTCCAGGTGGGAACACAGTCAGAAGGTCCAGGTGAGGCGCAGGTGGCAACAGGATTCACCAAGTCCAGGTCAGTCCCAGGTGGCGACCTGTCACCAGATCCAGGTGTGGACCAGCTAAGGACTAGATTCACCAGGCCCAGGAAGCCCAGGGGTGACCAGAGTCACCAGGTAAGGGTGAGGCCCAGAGGGATAACCAGATACCCAGTTTAATTTGAGGCCCAGAATGGGACCAGAGGTCCCTGGTCAGAGTGTCGCCCTGGTGTGGAATAGATTATCCAGATCCCAATGATGCCTGGGTGAGGACCAGAGTCACTAGGGTCATGCAGGCGCAAATGGGGAACAGAATCACTAGGTCCTGGTGAGGCATAGAATAAGACCAGAGTCACCAAATCAGGTGAGCCCCTTGTGGGAACAGAGCCACTCAATCCAGCTGAGTCCCAGGTCCATGTGAGGCCCACGTGAGGACAAGATTCATCAGGTCGAATTGAGGCATGGCTGGGGACAAGAGTCACCAGGTCTGGGTGCGGCCTAGGTGGGGCATGATTCAGCAGTTCTGAGTTAGGTGAAAGTGGGGATGAGAGACACCATGTCCAGGAGAGGCTAAACTGAGGACCAGAGGCAACATCCATCATGGGAGGTCCATGTTGGAAAGAGAGTCACCAGGTCCAGGAGAGGTCCAGGTGGGGACCAGAGTCACCATATCCAGGTGAAGCTCAGGTGGGGACCAGAGTCACTAGGTCTAGATGAAGCCCTGGTTAGGACCAGAGATACCCGGTACACTGAGGCCCCGGTGGGGATCAGAGGCAACAGGTCCATGTGAGGCCGGCTTGGAGACCATGGTCAACAAGTCGACTTGAGGCCCAGATGTGGAACAAGGTAAGCAGGTCCAGGTGAGTCCCCGGGTGACAAAAGTCACCACGTCCAGGTGAGTCCCAGGTGGGGACCAGGATCACCATGTACAGGGTAAGCCTTGAACGAACCAGAGTCAACAGTTCGAGGGCAGGCACAGGTGGCAACTTGCGTCAGCAGGTCCAAGTCAGGCCAAAGTTGGATTCACAGTCACTAGGGCACGGTGAGACCCAGAGGGGACCAGAGTCACATCGTCCAGGTGAGGACCAGTTGTGGAACACAGTCACCAGGTCCCAATTGTGCCCAGTTGAGGACCATGGTCATCAGGACCAGGTGAGGCCCAGATGGGGACCGGAGTCCCGAAATCCAGGTGAAGCACAGGTGGGGACCACAGGCACCAGATCCAGGGTAGTCTCAGGGGCAGACAAGAATCAGCAAAGTCAAGGTGAGTCAGGTGGCAACCACACTCAACAGGTCCCGGTGAGGCCCTGGTGGGTACCAGAGCCACGAGGTACATGAAAGCTAGAAACACTGCAGCCACCAGGTCCCATGATGTCCATGTGGGAACGAGAATCACCAGTTACATTGAGGCCCAGGTGGGGATCAGACTCACCATGTCCAGGTGAGACCAGGTGGGAACCAATGTCACCATGTTCAGGTGTTCCCCAGGTGAAGACTACAGTTAATAGGTCCGGCTGGGTCACTGTTAGTGAACAGTGTAACCATATCCTGATGCTACCCAGTGGGGACCAGAGACACCAGGGTCTGGTGAAGTCCAGGTGGGGACAAGAGACATGAGGTTCAGTTGAGTCCCGATGGGAACCACAGTCACCAGGTCAGGTGAGGCCATGCTTAAGTCAAGTCACCAGTTACAGGTGAGGCCCTGGTTGAGCCAGATTCACTGGTACAGAAGAGGTCAAAGTCAGGACTAGAGTTACCAGGATCAGGTAAGTCCCAGTGGGGAATAAAGTAACCATGTCCCAATGATCCCAGGTAGAACCAGAGTCACCAGGTCCAGATGAGGCGCAGGTGGGGAGCATGTTCACTAGGTCCCGTTGAGGCCAAGTTGAGGACCAGAGTCACTAGGTCTAGTTGAGGCATAGAGGGGTACCATATTCACCCGGTCTTGGTGATATCCAGATGGGGACCAGAGTCACCATGTCAGGCTGAGACCCAGAGGGGATCCAGAGTCATCATGACCAGGTGAGGCTCAGGTGTGGAACAGAGTATCCAGGTCATAATGGTCCACAGGTGAGGACCAGAGTCACCAGATCTGGTGTGAGGCCAGTTAGGATCAGAGGCACCAATTCCAGGTGAGGCCAATAAGGAGTTCACAGCAATCAGGTCCAGGTGGGGAACAAAGTCACGGGACTGGGTGAGGCCCAGATGGGGACCAGATTCACAAGGTCGAGGAGATTCCCAGATGATGACCAGAGTTACCAGTTCCGGGTGAGGACCAAGTAAGGACCATATTCACCAGGTCCAAGTGAGGCCCACGTGGGGACGTGTGTCACCAGGTATGGGTGAGGCACAGGTGGCAACCCCACTCACCAGGTCCAGGTGAGGCCAACCTGCAGGCCATGCAGTGGAACCATGTCCCGATGAGCCAGGTAGGGACCAGACTTACCAGGTGAAGGTGAGGCCCAGATGGAGCATATTCACTAGGTCCAGGTGAGGCCCAGTTGAGGACCAGAGGCACCAGATCTCGTTGGGACTAGAGGGGTACCAGAATCACCTGGTCCAAGTGGCATCCAGATGGAGACCAGAGTCACCAGGTTAGGGTGAGGCCCAGAGAGTTTCCAGAGTCATCATGTCCAGGTGACGCTCAGGTGTGGAACAGAGTCACCAGGTACCAATCATGTCCAGGTGAGGACCAGTGTCACCAGGTCTGGGTGACGCGCAGATAGGATCAGAGTCACCAGTTCCAGGTGAGGCCAAGAAAGAGTCCACAGCAATCAGGTCCAGGGGGGAACAATGTGACCAGGACTGGATGACGCCCAATGGGGACCAGAAACACCAGGCCCAGGTGATTCCCAGGTGGTGACCAGAGTTACGAGTTCCGGGTGAGAACAAGGTAAGGACCAGATTCACCCGGTCCAAGTGAGGGCCACGTGGGGACCTGTGTCACCAGCAAGGGTGAGGCACAAGTGACAACCCCTCCCCAGGTCCAGGAGATGCCAACCTGCAGGCCATGCAGAGGAACCATGTCCCGATGATGCCCAGTAGGGACTACAGTTACCAGGTCCAGTGATGCCAACCTGCAGGCCATGTGTGGAACCATGTCCCGATGATGCACAGGTAGGGACCAGAGTTAAAAGGTCCAGGTGAGGCCAACCTGCAGGCCATGCAGTGAAACCATATCCCTATGATGCCCAGGTAGTGACCAGAGTCACCAGTCCAAATGAGGCCAAGATGGATCATATTCACTAGGTCCAGGTGAGGCCCAGTTGAGGACCAGAGTCACCATATCTGGTTGAGGCCTAGACGGGTACCAGAATCCCCTGGTCCAGGTGACATCCAGATGGGGACCAGAGTCACCAGGTCAGGGTGAGGCCAGAGAGGTTCCAGAGTCATCATGTCCAGGTGAGGCTCAGGTGTAGAACAGAGTCACCATGTACCAATGATGCCCAGGTGAGGACCAGAGTCACCAGGTCTGGGTGACGAGCAGATAGGATCAGAGTCACCAGTTCCAGGTGTGGCCAAGAAAGAGTCCACAGCAATCAGGTCCCGGTGGGGAACAAAGCAACCAGGACTGGGTGAGGCCCAGATGGGGACCAGATTCACCAGGTCCAGGTTAGGTCCAGGTGGTGCCCAGAGTCCCCGGGTGTGGGAGAGGACCAAGTAAGGACCAGATTCACCAGATCCAAGAGGCCCACGTGGCGATAGAGTCACCAGGTATGGTTGAGGTCCTGGTGGCAAACCCACTCACCAGGTCCAGGTGAGGCCATCATGGAGGCCAGAGTCACCAGATACAGGTGAGTCCCTAGTGGGGACCGGCGTCACCAGGTAAATGTGAGGTCTACAAAAACACCACAGTACCAGGTCCAGGTGTGGTTCATGTGGGAAAGAGAGTCACCAGGTCCAGGTGAGACCCAGGTGGGGACCACAGTACCAGGTCCAGATTGAGGCCTAGGGGGGGGACCAGAGTCATCAGGACCAGTTGAGGCCAAAGTGTGGAGCAAAGTTATCATGTCCAGGTGAGGCCCAGGTGGGGAACAGAGTAACCATGTCCCATTGATGCCAGGTGGGAAAAGAGTCACAAGGTCCAGACGAGGCCTAAGTGAGGAGTAGATTCACCAGGTCCTGTTTAGGCCCAGTTGAGGACCGGTGTTCCCAGCTCCGCGTGAGTCCCAGAGGGGGACCAGAGTCACCGGTTCTGGTGATATCCAGATGGGGATCAGAGTGACCACGTCAGGGTGAGGCCCAGAGGGGGCGAGAGTCACTAGGTCCAGGTGAGGACCCGATGTGGAACTGAGAAACCATGTCTCAATATGCCCATATGAGGACCTGAGTCACCAGGTCCAGGTGAGGTCCCTGTGGGAACCAGTCACCTCGTCCAGGTGAGACCCAGGTGGGACCACAGTCACCAGGTCCAGGTGAGGCCAAGTTATATAAGAGAGTATCCAGGTCCCAATGATGCCCAGGTTAGGACCAGAGTCAACAGGTCCAGGAGAGGCCAAATATGCATCAGAGTCATTGTGTTCCTGGTGAGGCCAGATGGAGACCAGAGGAACCAGGTCCAGGAGAGCCCCATATGGGAACCAGAGCCACCAGATCCAGGTGAGGTCCAGGTGGGACCACAGTCACAAGGTCCAGTGAGGGGCAGGTGGCAACAGGATTCACCAAGTCCAGGTGAGGCCCAGGTGGCGACCACTCACCAGATCCAGGTGAGGACCAACAACTAAGGACAAGATTCACCAGGCCCAAGTGAAGCCCAAGGGTGACCAGATTCAACAGGTAAGGGTGAGTCCCAGAGGGGGAACCTGAGTAACCAGTTTAGTTTGAGGCCCAGAATGGGACCAGAGGTCCCTGGTCAAAGTGAGGCCCAGGTGTGGAATAGAGTATCCAGGTCCCAATGATGCCTGGGTGAGGACAGAGACACTAGGGCCATGCAGGCCCAGATGGGGAACAGAATCACTAGGTCCTGGTGAGGCATAGAAAAAGACCCCAGTCACCAGTATCAGGTGAGCCCTTTGTGGGAACCAGAGCCACTCTATCCAGCTGAGTCCCAGGTCCATGTAAGGCCCACGTGAGGACCAGATTCATAAGGTCGATGAGGCATAGCTGGGGACAAGAGTCACCATGTCTGGGTGCGGCCTAGGTGGGGCAAGATTCAGCAATTCTCAGTTAGGTCAAAGTGTGGACGAGAGACACTAGTTCCAGGTGAGGCCAAACTGAGGACCAGATTCACCAGATCCAAGTGAGGCACACGTGCGGACCGGTGTCACCAGGTATGGGTGAGGTCCAGGGGACAACCCACTCACCAGGTCCATGTGAGGACAACCTGCTGTCCATGCAGAGGAACCGTGTCTCGATGATGCCCACGTAGGGACTAGAGTACCAGGTCCAGGTGATGCCAACCTGCAGGCCATGCAGTGGAACCATGTCCTGATGATGCCGAGGTAGGACAATATTTACCAGGTCCATGTGAGGCCAACCGGCAAGTCATGCAGTGGAACCATGTCCCGATGATGCCTAGGGACCAGAGTCACCAGGTCCAAATGAGGACAGATCGAGCATATTCACTAGGGGCAGGTGAGGCCCAGTTGAGGACCAGAGTCACCAGATCTGGTTGAGACCTAGAGGGGTAGCAGATTCACCTGGTCCAGGTGACATCCACATGGGGACCAGAGTCACCAGGTCAGGGTGAGGCCTAGAGAGGTTGCAGAGTCATCATGTCCAGGTGAGGCTCGGTGTGGAAACAGAGTCATCAGGTAATTATGCAGTGAGGACCAGAGTCACCAGGTATGGGTGACGCGCAGATAGGACAGAGTCACCAGATCCAGAGTGAGGCCAGAAGAGTCCACAGCAATCAGGTCCAGGTGGGGAACAAAGTCACCAGGACTGGGTGAGCCCAGATGGGGACCAGATCACAGGACCAGGTGGGACCAGATGTTGACCAGAGTCCCCGACTCTGGGAGAGGACCAGGTAAGGACCAGATTCACCAGCTCCAAGAGGCCCACTTGGGGACCTGAGTCACCAGGTAATGGTGAGGCCCAGGTGGCAACCCAATCACCAGGTCCAGGTGAGGCCAACCTGCAGGCCAGAGTCACCAGATCCAGGTGAGGCCCTAGTGGGGACGGGATTCAAGGTAATGTGAGTCTACAAGAACACCACAGTCACCAGATCCAGGTGTGGTTCATGTGGAACGGGAGTCACCAGGTCCAGGAAGACCCAGTTGGGGACCGACAGTCACCAGGTCCCAGATTGAGGCCTAGGTTTGGGGACGAGAGTCATCAGGACAGTTGAGGCCAAAGTGTGCAGCAAGTTATCATGTCCAGGTGGGGCCAGGTGGGGAACAGAGTAACCATGTCCCATTGATGCCAGGTGGGAAAAGAGTCACAAGGTCCAGACGAGCCTAAGATGGAGTAGATTCACCAGGTCCTGTTGAGGCCCTGAGGACCAGTGTCCCCAGCTCCGGGTGAGTCCCAGGGGGACCAGAGTCACCCGGTTCTGGTGATATCCAGGTGGGACCAGAGTCACACGTCGGTGAGGCCCAGAGTGGGGACGAGAATCACTAGGTCCAGAGTGAGCCCCGATGTGGAACTGAGAAAACCCAGGTTCCCATGGTGCCCATATGAGGACCTGAGTCACCAGGTCCATGAGGTGCCCTGTGGGAACCAGTCACCTCGTCCAGGTGGGCCCAGGTGGGACCACAGTCACCAGGTCCTGGTGAGGCCCAGGTATAAGAGAGTATCCAGGTCCAATGATGCCCAGGTAAAGGACCAGAGTCAACAGTCCAGGAGAGCCCAAATATGCATCAGAGTCATTGTGTTCCAGGTGAGGCCGCCGAAGGAGACCACAGAACCAGGTCCAGGAGAGCCCCATAGGGGAACCAGAGCCACCAGATCCAGGTGAGGTCCATGTGGGACCACAGTCACAAGGTCCAGTGAGGCGCTGGTGGCAACAGGATTCACCAAGTCCAGTGAGGGCCCACGTGGTGACCTGTCACCAGGGCCAGTTGCGGACAAGCTAAGGACCAGATTCACGAGGCCCAAGTGAACCCAAGGGGTGAACCAGAGTCACCAGGTAAGGGTGAGGCACAGAGGGGAACCAGAGTAACCAGTTTAGTTTGAGGCCCAAAATGGGACCAGAGATCCCTGGTCAAACTAGGCCCAGGTGTGGCATAGAGTATCCAGGTCCCAATGATGCCTGGGTGAGGACCAGAGTCACTATGGCCATGCAGGCTCAGATGGGGAACAGAATCACTAGGTCCTGGTGAGGCATAGAATAAGACACAATCACCAGTATCAGGTGTGCCCCTTGTGGGAACCAGAGCCACTCTATCCAGCTGTGTCCCAGGTCCATGTGAGACCCACGTCAGGACCAGAGCATCAGGTCGAATTAAGGCATAGTATCGGGAACAAGAGTCCACCAGGTCTGGGTGCGGGCTAGGTGGGGCAAGATTCAGCAGTTCTGAGTTAGGTCAAAGTGGGGACGAGAGACACCAGGTCCAGGTGAGGCCAAACTGAGGACCAGAGTCACCAGATTCCAGGTGAGGTTCCATGTTGGAAAGAGAGTCACCAGGTCCAGGAGAGGTCCAGGTGGGGACCAGAGTCACCAGATCCAGGTGAAGTCAAGGTGGGGACCAGATTCACCAGATCCCATGTGAACCCAGGTTGGGGACCAGAGTCACTAGGTCCTGATTAGGCCCAGGTGAGGATCAGAATTACCAGATACACGTGAGCCCCTTGGCGGGGATCAGAGCCAAAAGGTCCACGTGAGCCCGGCTTGGGGACCTGGTCAAATAGGTCATACCTGATGCCCAGGTGTGGAACACAGTAATCATGTCCAGGTGAGTCCCGGTGGTGACAAGAGTCCACCACGTCCAGTTGAGGCCCAATTGGAGACCAGGATCACCAGGTACAGGGGAGGGCCCTTGAGAGAACCAGAGTCAACAGTTCGAGGTCAGGCGCAGGTGGCAACCAGGGTCAGCAGGTCCAAGTCAGGCCAAAGTCGGGGTTCACAGTCACTAGGGCACAGTGAGACCCAGAGGGGGACCAGAGTCACCTTGTCCAGGTGATGATCCAGTTGTGAACAGAGTCACCGGGTCCCAATTTTTGCCCAGTTGAGGACCACGGTCAACAGGGCCAGGTGAGGCCCAGATGGGGACCTGAGTCCCCAAATTCAGGTGAAGCCCAGGTGGGGACCACAGTCACCAGATCCAGGGTAGTCTCAGGTGGACACCAGAATCACCAGGTCCTGTTGAGGTGCAGGTGGCAACCAACACTCACCAAGTCCCGGTGAGGCCCTGGTGGGGACCAGAGTCACGAGATACATGAGAAGCTAGAAACACTGCAGCCACCAGGTCCACATGATGTCCATGTGGGAACGAGAATTACAAGTTACAGGTGAGGACCATTTGGGGATCTGAGTCACCATGTCCAGGTGAGACCCTGGTGGGCAACCAGTGTCTCCATGTCCAAGTGTGGACCAGGTGAAACGAGAGTAATAGGTCCGGCCGGGTCACTGTTAGTGAACAGTGTAACCATATCCTGATGCTACTCAGGTGTGTACCAGATACAAGGTCCTGTGTAGTCCCAATTGGGACCAGAGACATGAGGACCAGTGAGGTACCGATGGAAACCACAGTCACCAGGTCAGGTGAGGCCATGCTTAGGATCAGAGTCACCACTTACAGGTGAGGTCCAGGGGGAGCCAGAGTCACATGGCACAGAAGAGCCGAAAGTCAGGACCAGAGTTACCACGATCAGGTCAGTCCCACTGGGAATAGAGTAACCACGTCCCGATGATGCCCAGGTAGAACCACAGTTACCAGGTCCAGGTGCGGCCCACCTAAAGGCCATGCAGTGGAACCATGTCCCGATGATGCCCAGGTAGAGAAGAGAGTCACCAGGTCCAAATGAGGCCCAGATGGAGCATATTCAATAGGTCCAGGTGAGGCCCAGTTGAGGAACAGAGTCACCAGATCCAGGTGAAGCCAAGGTGGAGACCAGAGTCACTAGGTCCAGATGAGGCCCAAGTGAGGACCAGTGTTACCAGGTACAAGTGATGCCCCGGTGGGAATCAGAGGAAACAGGTCCATATGAGGCCGGCTTCGGTACCATGTTCAACAGGACTACTTGAGGCCCATGTGTGGAACACAGTAACCAGGTCCAGGTGAGTCCCCGGTGGTGACAAGGGTCACCACGTCCAGGTGAGTCCCAGGGGGGGACCAGGATCACCAGGTACAGGGGAAGCCCTTGAATGAACCAGAGTCAACAGTTCGAGGTCAGGCGCAGGTGGCAACCAGGGTCAGCAGGTGCAAGTCAGGTCAAAGTGGCGTTCACCGTCACTAGGGGACGGTGAGACCCAGAGGGGGACCAGAGTCACCTGGTCCAGGTGAGGTCCAGGGTTGGAACACAGTCAACGGGTCCCAATTTTGGCAGGTGAGGACCATGGTTGACAGGGCCAGGTGAGGCCCAGATTGGTGATCCTCAATCTGGATCAGATTCACCAGTTCCAGTTGAGGCTAAGAAGGAGACCACAGCAATCATGTCCAGATTGAGGCCTAGGTCGGGGGACCAGAGTCATCAGGACTAGTTGAGGCCAAAATGTGGAGCAAAGTTATCATGTCCAGGTGAGGCCCAGGTGGGGAACAGAGTAACCATGTCCCATTGATGCCAGGTGGGTAAAGAGCCACAAGGTCCAGACGAGGCCTAAGAGAGGAGCAGATTCACCAGGTCCTGTTGAGGCCTAGTTGAGGACCAGTGTCCCCAGCTCCGGGTGAGTGCCAGAGGGGGACCAGAGTCACCCGGTTCTGGTGATATCCAGGTGGGAACCAGAGTCACCACGACAGGGTGAGGACCATAATGGGACGAGAATCACTAGGTCCAGGTGAGGTCCCGATGTGGAACTGAAAAACCAGGTCCCATGATGCCCATATGAGGACCTGAGTCACCAGGTCCAGGTGAGGTCCCTGTGGGAACCAGTCACCTCGTCCAGGTGAGGCCCAGGTGGGACCACAGTCACCAGTATCATGTGAGCCCCTTGTGGGAACCAGAGCCACTCTATCCAGCTGAGTCCCAGGTCCAGGTGAGGCCCACGTGAGGAGTAGATTCATCAGGTCGAATTGAGGCATAGCTGGGGACAAGAGTCACCAGGTCTGGCTGCGGCCTACGTGGGTCAAGATTCAGCAGTTCTGAGTTAGGTCAAAGTGGGCACGAGAGACACCAGGTCCAGGTGAGGCCAAACTGAGGACCAGAGTCACCAGATCCAGGTGAGGTCCAGGTGGGGACCAGAGTCACCAGATCCAGGTGAAGCCCAGTGGGGGACCAGAGTCACTAGGTCCAGATGAGGCCCAGGTGAGGACCAGAGTTACCAGGTACACGTGAGGCCCGGTGGGGATCGGAGGAACAGGTCCATGTGAGGCCGGCTTGGGGACCATGGTCAACAGGTCTACTTGAGGCCCAGGTGTGGAACACAGTAAGCAGGTCCTGGTGAGTCCCCATTGGTGACAGGAGTCACCACGTCCATGTGTGGGCCAGGTCCGACCAGGATCACCAGGTCCAGGGAAGGCCCTTGAAAGAACCAGAGTCAACAGTTCGAGGTCAGGCACAGGTGGCAACCAGGGTCAGCAGGTCCAAGTCAGGCCAAAGTGGGGTTCACAGTCACTAGGGCACGGTGGAAACCCAGAGTGGGACCAGAGTCACCTGGTCCAGGTGAGGTCCAGTTGTGGAACACAGCCACCGGTTCCCAATTTTGCACAGTAGAGGACCATGGTCAACAGTGCCAGGTGAGGCCCAGATGGGGAACGGAGTCCCCAAATCCAGGTTAAGCCCAGGTGGGGACCACAGACGCAGATCCAGGGTAGTCTCAGGTGCAGAGCAGAATCACCAGGTCCATGTGAGGTCCAGGTGGCAACCACACTCACCCGGTCCCGGAGAGGCCCCGGTGGGGACCAGATACACGAGGTACATGAGAAGCTAGAAACACTGCAGCCACCAGGTCCACATGATGTCCATGTGGGAATGAAAATCACCAGTTACAGGTGAGGACCAGGTGGGGATCCGACTCACCATGTCCAGGTGAGACCCAGGTGGGAACCAGTGTCACCATGTCCTCGTGTGCCCCAGGTGAAGACCAGAGTTATTAGGTCCGGCTGGATGAGTGTTAGTGAACAGTGTAACCATATCCTGATGCTACCCAGGTGGGTACCAGAGACACCAGGTCCTGAAGAGGCCCAGATGTAACCGGAGACATGAGGTCCAGGTGAGGTCCCGATGGGAACCACAGTCACCAGGTCAGGTGAGCCCATGCTTAGGATCAGAGTCACCAGGAACAGGTGAGGCCAAGCTGAGCCAGAGTCACCTGGTTCTGAAGAGGCCAAAGTCAGGACCAGAGTTACCAGGATCAGGTCAGTCCCAGTGGGTAATACAGTAACCATGTCCCAATGATGCCCAGGTAGAATCAGAGTCACCAGGTCCAGCGAGGCGCAGGTGGGTAGAGTATTCACTAGGTCCAGGTGAGGCCCAGATGAGGACCAGAGTCACCAGGTCTAGTTGACGCCTAGAGGGGTACCAGATTCACCTGGTCTAGGGGACATCCAGATGGGGACCAGAGTCACCATGTCAGGGTGAGGCCCAGAGGGCATCCAGAGTCATCATGTCCAGGTGAGGTTCAGGTGTGGAACAGAGTATCCAGATCATAATGGTTCACAGGTGAGGACCAGAGTCACCAGATCTGGGTGAGGCCCAGTTAGGAGCAGAGTCACAAGTTCCAGGTGAGGCCAAGAAGGAGTCCACAGCAATCAGGTCAAGGTGGGGATCAGGGCAGCCCCGGTGGCGCAGCGGTTTGGTGCCGCCTGCAGCCCAGGGCGTGATCCTGGAGACCCGGGATCGAGTCCCACGTCTGGTTCCCTGCATGGAGCCTGCTTCTCTCTCTGCCTATCTCTCTCTCTCCGATGAATAAATAAATAAAATCTTTTAAAAAAAAAAGGTGGGGATCAAAGTCACCAGGAATGGGTGAGGCCCAGATGGGGACCAGATTCACCAGGTCCAGGTGATTCCCATTTGGTGACAAGGGTTACCAGTTCCGTGTGAGGACCAGGTAAGGACCAGATTCACCAGGTCCAAGTGAGGCCCACGTGAGACCTGTGTCATCAGGTATGGGTGAGGCCCAGGTGGCAAGCCCACTCACCAGGTCCAGGTGAGGCCAACCTGCAGGCCATGCAGAGGAACCGTGTCCCGATGATGCCCAGGTAGGGACCAGAGGTACGAGGTCCAGGTGACGCCAACCTGCAGGCCATGCAGAGGAACCGTGTCCCGATGATGGCCAGGTAGGGACCAGAGTTACTAGGTCAAGAAGAGGCCAACCTGCAGACCATTATGTGGAACCAGGTCGCGATGTTGCCCACGTAGGGACCAGAGTCACCAGGTCCAAATGAGGCCCAGATGGAGCATATTTACTAGGTACAGGTGAGGCCCAGTTGAGGACCAGAGTCACCAGATCTGGTTGAGGCCCAGAGGGGTACCAGATTCACCTGGTCTAGGTGACATCCAGATGGGGACCAGAGTAACCATGTCAGGGTGAGGCCCAGAGGGGATCCAGAGTCATCATGTCCAGGTGAGGCTCAGGTGTGGAACAGAGTATCCAGGTCATAATGGTCCACCCGTGAGGACCAGAGTCACCAGATCTGGGAGAGGCCCAGTTAGGATCAGAGTTACCACTTCCAGGTGAGGCCAAGAAGATGTCCACAGCAATCAGGTCCAGGTGGGGAACAAAGTCACCAGGAGTAGGTGATACCCAGGTGGTGACCAGATTTACCAGTTCCGGGTAGAACTAGGTAAGGACCACATTCACCAGGTCCAAGTGAGGCCCACGTGGGGACCTGTGTCACCAGGCATGGGTAAGACCCACGTGGGAACCCCACTCACCAGGTCAAGATGAGGCCAACCTGCAGGCCATGCAGAGGAGCCATGTCCCGATGATGCCCAGGTAGGGACCAGAGTTACCAGATCCAGGTGAGACCCAGGTGGGGAACACAGGAACTAGGTCCAGATTGAGGTCTAGTTGGGGGGACCAGAGTCATCAGGACCAGTTGAGGCGAAAACTTATCATGAGTCATCAGGGTCATCAGGACCAGTGCGGAGAAAAACTTATCATGAGTCATCAGAGTCATCAGGACCAGTGCGGAGAAAACTTATCATGTCCAGGTGAGGCCCAGGTGGGGAACAGAGTAACCATCTCCCATTGATGCCAGGTTGGATAAGAGTCACAAGGTCCAGACGAGGCCTAAGTGAGGAGTAGATTCACCAGATCCTGTTGAGCCCAGGTGAGGACCTGTGTCCCCAGCTCCGGGTGAGTCCCAGAGGGGGACCAGAGTCACCCGGTTCTGGTGATATCCAGGTGGGGACCAGAGTCACCAGGTCAGGGTGAGGCCCAGAGGGGGACGAGATCACTAGGTCCAGGTGAGGCCCCAATGTGGCACTGAGATACCAGGTCCCATGATACCAATTTGAGGACCTGAGTCACCAGGTCCAGGTGAGGTCCCTGTGGGAACCAGTGTCCTCATCCAGATGAGGTCCAGGTGGGACCACAGTCACCAGGTCCAGGTGAGGCCCAGGTATATAAGAGAGTATACATGTCCCAATGATGGCCAGGTAAGGACCAGAGTCAACAGGTCCAGGAGAGGCCCAAATATGGATCAGAGTCATTGTGTTCCAGGTGAGGCCAGATGGAGACCACAGTAACCAGGTCCAGGAGAGACCCATATGGGAACCAGAGCCACCAGATCCAGGTGAGTTCCAGGTGGGACCACAGTCACAAGGTCCAGGTGAGGCGCAGGTGGGCGACCAATCACCAGATCCAGGTGCGGATCAGCTAAGGACCAGATTCACCAGGCCCATGTGAAGCTCAAGTGGTGACCAGAGAAACCAGGTAACGGTGAGTCCCAGAGGTAGAATCAGAGTAACCAGTTTAGTTAGAGGCACAGAATTGGACCAGAGGTCCCTGGTCAAAGTGAGACCCAGGTGTGGAATAGAGTATCCAGGTCCCAATGATGCCTGGGAGAGGACCAGAGTCTCTAGGGCCATGAAGGCCCAGATGGGGAACAGAATCACTAGGTCCTAGTGAGGCATAGAATAAGACCACAGTCAGCAGTATCAGGTGAGCCCCTTGAGGGAACCAGAGCCACTCTACCCAGCTGAGTCCCAGGTCCATGTGAGGCCCACGTGAGGACCAGATTCATCAGGTCGAATTGAGGCATAGCTGGGGACAAGAGTCACCAGGTCTGGGTGCGGCCTAGGTGGGGCAAGATTCAGCAGTTCTGAGTTAGGTCAAAGAGGGAACGAGAGACACCAGGTCCAGGGGAGGCCAAACTGAGGACCAGAGTCACCAAATCCAGGGGAGAACCATGTTGGAAAGAGAGTTACCAGGTCCAGGAGAGGTCCAGGAGGGGACCAGAGTCACCAGATCCAGGTGAAGTCCAGGTGGGGACCCGAGTCACCCGCTCCAGGTGAAGCCCACGTGGGAACCAGAGTCACTAGGTCCAGATGAGGCCCAGGTGAGGACCAGAGTTACCAGGTACACGTGAGGCCCCGGTGGGGATCAGAGGCAACAGGTCCATGTGAGTCCCGCCTGGGGACCATGGTCAACAGGTCTACTTGAGGCCCAGGTGTGGAACACAGTAAGCTGGTCCAGGTGCGTCCCCGGTGGTGACAAGAGTCACCACGTCCAGGTGAGGCCCAGGTGGGGACCAGGAACACCAGGTACAGGGGAGGCCCTTGAAAGAATCAGAGTCAACAGCACGAGGTCAGGCGCAGGTGGCAACCAGGGTCAGCAGGTCCAAGTGAGGCCAAAGTGGGGTTCACAGTCACTAGGCCACGGTGAGACCCAGAGGGGGACCAGAGTCACCTGGTCCAGGTGAGGTCCAGTTGTGGAACACAGTCACCGTGTCCCAATTTTGCCCAGTTGAGGATCATGGTCAACAGAGCCTGGTGTGCCCATATGGGGACCGGAGTCCCCAAATCCAGGTGAAGCCCAGGTGGGGACCACAGTCACCAGATCCAGGGTAGTCTCGGTTGCAGACCAGAATCACCAGGTCCATGTGAGGTGCAGGTGGCAACCACACTCACCAGGTCCCGGTGAGGCCCTGTTGGGGACCCGATCCACGAGGTACATGAGAAGCTAGAAACACTGCAGCCACCAGGTCAACATGATGTCCATGTGGGAACGCGAATCACCAGTTACAGGTGAGGACCCGGTGGGGATCCGACCCACCATGCCCAGGTGAGACCCAGGTGAAGACCAGAGTTAATCGGTCCGGCTGGGTCACTGTTAGTGAACAGTGTAACCATATCCTGATGCTACCCAGGTGGGTACCAGAGACACCATATCCTGGTGAGGCCCAGGTGGGCCCAGAGACATGAGGTCCAGGTGAGGTCCCGATGGGAACCACAGTCACCACGTCAGGTGAGGCCATGCTTAGGATCAGAGTCACCAGTTACAGGTGAGGCCCAGGTGGAGCCAGAGTCACCTGGTACAGAAGAGGCCAAAGTCAAGACCAGAGTCACCACGATCAGGTCAGTCTCAGTGGGGAATAGAGTAACCATTTCAGGATGATGCCCAGGAAGAACCAGAGTCACCAGGTCCAGATTGGCGCAGGTGGGGAGGATATTCACTAGGTCCCTGTGAGGCCAATTGAGGACGAGAGTCACCAGGTCTAGTTGAGTCCTAGAGGGGTACCAGATTCACCTGGTCTAGGTGACATCCAAATGGAGACCAGAGTCACCATTTCAGGGTGAGGCCCAGAGAGGTTCCAGAGTCATCAAGTCCAGGTGAGGCTCACGTGTGGAACAGAGTATCCAGGTCTTAATGATCCACAGTTGAGGACCAGAGTCACCAGATCTGGGTGAGGCCCAGTTAGGAACAGAGTCACCAGTTCCAGGTGAGGCCAAAAATGTGTCCACAGCAATCAGGTCCAGGTGGGGAACAAAGTCACCAGGACTGGATGAGGCCCAAATTGGGAACAGATTCACAAGGTCCAGGTGATTCCCAGGTGATGACCAGAGTTACCAGTTCCGGATGAGGACCAGGTAAGGACCAGATTCACCAGGTCCATGTGAGGCCCACGTGGGGACCTGTGTCACCAGGTATGGGTGAGGCCCATGTAGCAAACCCACTCACAAGGTCAAGGTGAGTCCAACCTGCAGGCAATGCAGAGGAATCGTGTACCGAAGATGCCCGTGTAGGGAACAGAGTTACCAGGTCCAGGTGAGGCCAACCTGCAGGCCATGCAGTGGAACCATGTCCCGATGATGCCCAGGTAGGGACCAGAGTAACCAGTTCCAAATGAGGCCCAGATGGAGCATATTCACTAGGCCCATGTGAGGCCCAGTTGAGGACCAGAGTCACCAGATCTGGTTGAGGCCTAGAGGGGTACCAGAATCACCTGATCCAGGTGACATCCAGATGGGGACCAGAGTCCCTGATAGTGAACAGTGTCACCATAACCTGATGCTATATAGATGGTTACCAGAGACACCAGGTCCTGGTGAGGCCCAAGAGGGACCCGAGACATGAGGTCCAGGTGAGGTCCCGATGGGAACCGCAGTCAGCAGGTCAGGTGAACCATGCTTAGGATCAGAGTCACCAGTTACAGGTGAGGCACAGGTTGAGCCAGAGTCACCTGGTACAGAAGAGGCCAAAGTCAGGACAAGAGTTACCAGGATCAGGTCAGTCCCAGTGGGGAATAGAGTAACCATGTCCCGATGATGCCCAGGAAGAACCAGAGTCACCAGGTCCAGATGAGGCGCAGGTGGGGAGCATATTCACTAGGTCCCGGTGAGGCCAAGTTGAGGACAAGAGTCACCAGTTCTAGTTGAGGCGTAGAGGGGTCCAGATTCACCTGGTCTAGGTGACATCCAGATGGGGACCAGAGTCATCATGTCAGCCTCACCTGGACTTGCTGACTCTGGGCCAGGGTCCTGGTGAGGCCCAGGTGGGACCAGAGACATGAGGTCCAGGTGAGGTCCCGATGGGAACCACAGTCACCAGGTCAGGGGAGGCCATGCTTAGGATCAGAGGCACCAGTTACAGGTGAGGCCCAGGTGGATCCAGAGTCACCTGGTACAGAAGAGGCCAAAGGCAGGACCAGAGTTACCAGGATCAGTTCACGTCCAGTAGGGGAATAGAGTAACCATGTCCCGATGATGCCCAGGTAGAAACAGAGTCACCAGGACCAGATGACGCGCAGGTGGGGAGCATGTTCACTAGGTCCCGGTGAGACCCAGTTGAGGACCAGAGTCACCAGGTCAAGTTGAGGCCTAGAGGGGTACCAGATTCACCTGGTCTAGGTGACATCCAGATGGGGACCAGAGTCACCATGTCAGGCTGAGGCCCAGAGGGGATCCAGAGTCATCATGTCCAGGTGAGGCACAGGTGTGGAGCAGAGTATCCAGGTCATAATGGTCCACAGGTGAGGACCAGAGTCACCAGGTCTGGGTGACGCGCAGATAGGATCAGAGTCACCAGTTCCAGGTGAGGCCAAGAAGGAGTCCACAGCAATCAGGTCTAGGTGGGGAACAAAGTCACCAGGACTGGATGAGGCCCAGATGGGGACCAGATTCACCAGGTCCAGATGATTCCCAGGTGGTGACCAGAGTTACAAGTTCCGGGTGAGGACAAGGTAAAGACCAGATTCACCAGGTCGAAGTGAGGCCCACGTGGGGACCTGTGTCACCAGGCATGGGTGAGGCCCAGGTGACAACCCCACTCACCAGGTCCAGGTGAGGCCAACCTGCAGGTCATGGAGGGGAACCATGTCCCGATGATGCCCAGGTAGAGACCAGAGTTACCAGGTCCAGGTGAGGCCAATCTGGAGGCCATGCAGGGGAACAATGTCCCGAAGATGCCCAGGTAGGGACCAGAGTCACCAGGTCCAAATGTGGCCAACCTGCAGGCCATGCAGGGGAACCATGTCCCGACGATGCCCAGGGAGGGCCCAGAGTCATGAGGTCGTGGTGAGTCTAACCTGCATGCCATGCAGTGGAACCATATCCCTATGATGCCCAGGTAGAGACCAGAATTACCAGGTCCAGGTGAGGCCAACCTGCAGTTTATGCAGTGGAACCATGTCCCGATGATGCCCAGGTGAGGAACAGAGTCACCAGGTTTGGGGGACGCGCAGAAAAGATCAGAGTCACCATTTTCAGGTGAGGCCAAAAAGAGTCCACAGCAATCAGGTCCAGGTGGGGAACAAAGTCACCAGGACTGGGTGAGTCCCAGAGGATGACCGGATTCACCAGGTCCAGGTGAGGCCCAGTTGGGGACCAGAGTCCCCGGGTCTTGGAGAGGACCAGGTAAGGATCAGATTCACCAGGTCCAAGAGGCCCAGGTGGGTAAGTAACACCAGGTATGGGTGAGGCCCAGGTAGCAACCCCACTCACCAGGTTCAGGTGAGGCCAACCTGCAAGCCAGAGTCACCAGAACCAGATGAGGCCCTAGTGGGACCGGAGTCACCAGGTAAATGTGAGTCTACAAGAACACCACAGTCACCTGGTCCAGGTGTGTTTCATGTGGGAACGAGTGTCACCAGGTACAGGTAAGGCACTGGTGGGGACTACAGTCACCAGGTCCAGATTGAGGCCTAGGTGGGGGGACCAGAGTCATCAGGATGAGTTGAGGCCAAAGTGTGGAGCAAAGTTATCATGTCCAAGCGAGCCCCAGGTGGGGAACAGAGTAACCATGTCCCATTGATGACAGGTGGGAAAAGAGTCACAATGGTCAGACGAGGCCTAAGTGAGGAGTAGATACACCAGGTCCTGTTGAGGCCCAGTTGAGGACCAGTGTCCCCAGCTCCGGGTGAGTCCCAGAGGTGGAACAGAGTCACCCGGTTCTGGTGATATCCAGGTGGGAACCAGAGTCACCACGTCAGGGTGAGGCCCAGAGGGGGACGAGAATCACTAGGTCCAGGTGAGGCCCCGATGTGGAACTGAGAAACCAGGTCCCATGATGCCTATATGAGGACCTGAGTCACCAGGTCCAGGTGAGTTCCCTTGGAAGCCAGTCACCTCGTCCAGGTGAGGCCTAGGTGGGACCACAGTCACCAGATCCAAGAGAGGCCTAGGTATATAAGAGAGTATCCAGGTCCCAATGATGCCCAGGTAAGGACCAGAGTCAACAGGTCCAGGAGAGGTCCAAATATGTATCAGAGTCATTGTGTTCCAGGTGAGGCCAGATGGAGACCACAGGAACCTGGTCCAGGAGAGACCCATATGGGAACCAGAGCCACCAGAGCCAGGTGAGGTCTAGGTGGGACCACAGTCACATGGTCCAGGTGAGGCGCAGGTGGCAACAGGATTCACCAAGTCCAGGTGAGGCCCAGCTGGCGACCAGTCACCAGATCCAGGTGAGGACCAGCTAAGGACCAGATTCACCCAGGCCCAAGTGCAGCCCAGGGGGTGACCAGAGTCACCAGGGTAAGGGTGAGGCCTAGAGGGGAACCAGAGAAACCAGTTTAGTTAGAGGCACAGAATGGGACCATAGGTCCATGGTCAAAGTGAGGCCCAGGTGTGGAATCGAGTATCCAGGTCCCAATGATGCCTCGGTGAGGACCAGAGTCACTAGGGCCAGGGAGGCCCAGATGGGGAACAGAATCACTAGGTCCTGGTGAAGCATATAATAAGACCACAGTCAGCAGTAACAGGTGAGCCCCTTGTGGGAACCAGAGCCACTATATCCAGCTGAGTCCCAGGTCCATGTGAGGCCCACGTGAGGACCAGATTCATCAGGTCGAATTGAGGCATAGCTGGGGACAAGAGTCACCAGGTCTGGGTGCGGCCTAGGTGGGGCAAGATTCAGCAGTTCTGAGTTAGGTCAAAGTGGGGACGTGAGACACCAGGTCCAGGTGAGGCCAAACTGAGGACCAGAGTCACCAGATCCCACATGAGTTCCATGTTTGAAAGAGAGTCACCAGGTCCAGGGAGGTCCAGGCTGGGGACCAGAGTCACCAGATCCAGGTAAATTTCAGGTGGGGACCAGAGTCACCAGATCCAGGTGAAGTCCAGGTGGGGACCAGAGTCTCTAGTTGCAGATGAGGCCCAGGTGAGGACCAGAGTTACCAGGTACACGTGAGGCCCCCGGTGGGGATCAGAGGCAACAGATCCATGTTAGCGCGGTCTTGGGGACCATGGTCAACAGTTGTATTTGAGGCCCAAGTGTGGAACACAAGTAAGCAGGTCCAGGTGAGTCCCCGGTGGGTGACAAGAGTCACCAGGTCCAGGTGAGGCCCAGGTGGGACCAGGATCACCAGGTACAGGGGAGGCCCTTGAAATGAAACCAGAGTCAACAGTTCGAGGTCAGGACTCAGGTGGCAACCAGGGTCAAGCAGGTCAAGTCAGGCCAAAGTGGGGTCACAGTCAATAGGGCACGGTGAGACCTAGAGCGGAAGCAGAGTCACGTGGTCCAGGTGAGTCCAGTTGTGGACACAGTCACCGGTCCCAATTTTGCCCAGTTGTGGACCATGGTCAACAGGGCCATGTGAGCCCCAGATGGGGACCGGAGTCCCCAAATCCAGGTGAAGCCCAGGTGGGGACCACAGTCACTAGATCCAGAGTAGTCTCAGGTGCAGACCAGAATCACCAGGTGCAGGTGAGTGCAGGTGGCAACCACACTGACCGGTCCCGGTGAGGGCCTGGTGGGGACCAGAGTCACGAGGTACATGAGAAGCTAGAAACACTGAAAGCCACCAGGTGCACATGATGTCCTTGTGGAAACGAGAATCACCAGTTACAGGTGAGGACCATTGGGGATCTGAGTCACCATGTCCAGGGTGAGACCAGGTGGGAACCAGTGTCACCATGTCCAGGTGTGGCCCAGGTGAAGACCAGAGTTAACAGGTCCGGCTGGGTCACTGTTAGTGAACAGTGTAACCATATCCTGATGCTACCCAGGTGGGTACAGAGACCCAGGCCCTGGTGGTCCCAGTGGGACCAGAGACATGAGGTCCAGGTGAGGTCCCGATGGGAACCACAGTCACCAGGTCAGGTGAGGGCATGCTTAGAATCAGAGTCACCAGTTACAGGTGAGGCCCAGTTAGAGCCAGATCACCTGGTACAGAGAGGCCAAAGTCAGGACCAGAGTTACCAGGATCAGGTCAGTCCCAGTGGGGAATAGAGTAACCATGTCCCGATGATGCCCACGTAGAACCAGAGTCACCATGTCCAGATGAGGCGCAGGTGGGGAGATATTCACTAGGTCCCGGTGAGGCCCAGTTAAGGACTAGAGTCACCAGGTTGGTTGAGGCCTAGAGGGGTACCAGATTCACCTGGTCTAGGTGACATCCAGATGGGGACCAGATCACCATGACAGGGGGAGGCCCAGAGTGGATCCAGAGTCATCATGTCCAGGTGAGGCTCAGGTGTGGAAAGAGTATCCAGGTCATAATGATCCACAGGTGAGGACCAGAGTCACCAGATCTGGGTGAGGCCCAGTTAGGATCAGAGTCACCAGTTCCAGGTGAGGCCAAGAACTAGTCCACAGCAATCAGGTCCAGATGGGGAACAAAGTCACCAGGACTGAGTGAGGCCCAGATGGGGACCAGATTCACCAGGCCCAGGTGATTCCCAGGTGGTGACCAGGTTACGTGTTAGGGGTGAGGACCAGGTAAGGACCAGATTCACCAGGTCCAAGTGAGGCCCACGTGGCGACCTGTGTCACTAGGTATGGGTGAGGCCCAGGTGGCAACCCCACTCACCATGTCCAGGTGAGGCCAACCTGCAGGCCATGCAGAGGCACCATATCCCGATGATGCCCAGGTAGGGACGAGAGATACCAGGTCCGCTGAGGCCAACCTGCAGGCCATGCAGTGGAACCATGTCCCGATGATGCCCAGGAAGGGACCAGAGTCACCAGGCCCAAATGAGGCCCCGATGGAGCATATTCACTAGGTCCAGGTGAGGCCCCAGTTGAGGACCAGAGTCACCAGATCTGGTTGAGGCCTAGAGGGGTACCAGAATCACCTGGTCCAGGTGACATCCAGATGGAGACCAGAGTCACCAGATCAGGGTGAGGCCCAGAGAGGTTCCAGAGTCATCATGTCCAGGTGAGGCTCAGGTATGGAACAGAGTCACCAGGTACCAAAGATGCCCAGGTGAGGACCAGAGTCACCAGGTCTCGGTGAAGCGCAGATAGGATCAGAGTCACCAGTTCCAGGTGAGGGCAAGAAAGAGTCCACAGCAATCAGGTCCAGGGTCGGAACAAAGTCACCAGGAATGGGTGAGGCCCAGATGGGGACCAGATTCACCAGGTCCAGGTGAGGCCCAGGTGGTGACCAGAGTCTCGGTCTGGGAGAGGACCAGGTAAGTAACAGGTTCACTGGGTCCAAGAGGCCCACGTGGAGACCTGAGTCACCAGGTATGGGTGAGGCCCAGGTGGCAACCCCACTCACCAGGTCCAGGTGAGGCCACCTGCAGGCTAGAGTCACCAGATCCAGGTGAGGCCCTAGTGGGGACCGGAGTCACCAGGTAATGTGAGTCTACAAGAACACCACAGGCCCAGGTCCAGGTGTGGTTCATGTGGGAACGAGAGTCACTAGGTCCAGGTGAGCCCAGGTGGGGACCAGTCACCAGTTCCAGATTGAGGCCTAGGTGGGGGACCAGAGTCATCAGGACCAGCTGAGGCCAAACTGCGGAGCAAATTTATCATGTCCAGGTGAGGCCCAGGTGAGGAACAGAGTAACCATGTCCCATTGATGCCAGTGGAAAAGAGTCACAAGGTCCAGACGAGGCCTATGTGAGGAGTAGATTCACCAGGTCTGTTGAGGCCCAGTGTGGACCGGTGTCCCCAGCTCCGGGTGAGTCCCAGAGGGGGACCAGAGTCACCCGGTTCTAGGTAACCAGGTGAGTACCAGAGTCACCACGTCAGGGTGAGGCCCAGAGGGAGACGAGAATCACTAGGTTTAAGTGAGGCCCCGATTGGAACTGTGAAACCAGGTCCATGATGCCCATATGAGGACCTGAGTCACCAGGTCCAGGTGATGTCCCTGTGAGAACCAGTCACCCGGTTCAGGTGAGGCCCAGGTGGGACCACAGTCACCAGGTCCAGGTGAGGCCCAGGTGGGGAACAGAGTAACCATGTCCCATTGATTCCAGGTGGGAAAAAGAGTCACAAGGTCCATACGAGGCCTAAGTGAGGAGTAGATTCACAGGTCATGTTGAGGCCCAATTGAGGACCAGTGTCCCAGCTCTGGGAGAGTCCCAGAGGGGGAGCAGAGTCACCCGGTTCTGGTGATATCCAGGGGTGACCAGAGTCACCACGTCACGGTGAGGCCCTAGGGGACGAGAATCACTAGGTCCAGGTGAGGCCCCGATGTGGAACTCAGAAACCAGGTCGATAGATGCCCATATGAGGACCTGAGTCACCAGGTCCAGTTGAGGTCCCTGTGGGAACCAGTCACTCGTCCAGGTGAGGCCCAGGTGGGACCAGAGTCACCAGGTCCAGGTGAGGCCCAGGTATATAAGAGAGTATCCAGGTCCCAGTGATGCCCAGGTAAGGACCAGCGTCATCAGGTCTAGGAGAGGCCCAAATATGTATCAGAGTCATTGTGTTCCAGGTGAGGCCAGATGGAGACAACACGGACCAGATCAGGAGAGCCCCATATGGGAACCAGAGCAACCAGATCCAGGTGAGGTCCAGGTGGGACCACAGTCACAAGGTCCAGGGAGGCGCAGGTGGCAACAGGATTCACCAAGTCCAGGTGAGACCCAGGTGACGACCAGTCACCAGATCCAGGTGCGGACCAGCTCAGGACCAGATCACCAGGCCCAATTGAAGCCCAAGGGGTGACCTGAGTCACCAGGTAAGGGTGAGGCCCAGAGGGGGAACCAGAGTATCCAGTATAGTTTGAGGCCCAGAATGGGACCAGAGGTCCCTGGTCAAAGTGAGGCCCAGGTGTGGCATAGAGTATCCAGGTCCCAATGATGCCTGGGTGAGGACCAGAGTCACTAGGGCCATGCAGGCCCAGATGGAGAACAGAATCAGGCTGGTCCTGGTGAGGCATAGAATAAGACCACAGTCACCAGTATCAGGTGAGCCCCTGAGGGAACCAGAGCCACTCTATCCAGCTGAGTCCCAGGTCCATGTGAGGCCCACGTGAGGACCAGATTCATCAGGTCGAATTGAGGCATAGCTGGGGACAAGAGTCACCAGGTCTGGGTGCGGCCTAGGTGGGGCAAAATTCAGCAGTTCTGAGTTAGGTCAAAGTGGGGACGAGAGACACCAGGTCCACGTGAGGCCAAACTGAGTACCAGAGTCACCAGATCCAGGTGAGTTCCATGTTGGAAAGAGAGTCACCATGTGCAGGAGAGGTCCAGAAGGGGACCAGAGTCACCAGATCCAGGTGAAGTCCAGGTGGGGACCAGAGTCACCAGATCCAGGTGAAGCCGAGGTTGGCAGATTCACTAGGTCCAGATGAGGCCCAGGTGAGGACCAGAGTTACCAGGTAGACGTGATTCCCCGGCGGGGATCAGAGGCAACAGGTCCATGTGAGGCCAGCTTGGGGTCCATGGTCAACAGGTCTACTTGAGGCCCCGGTGTGGAACACAGTAACCAGGTCCAGGTGAGTCCCCGGTGGTGACAAGAGTCACCACGTCCAGGTGAGGCGCAAGTGGGGACCAAGATCACCAGGTACAGGGGAGGCCCTTGAAAGAACCAGAGTAAACAGTTCGAGGTCAGGCGCAGGTGGCAACCAGGGTCAGCAGGTCCAAGTCAGGCCAAAGTGGGGTTCACAGTCACTAGGGCACTTGAGACCCAGAGGGGGACCAGAGTCACCTGGTCAGGTGAGGTCCAGTTGTGGAACACAGTCTCTGGGTCCCAATTTTGCCAGTTGAGGACCTGGTTCAACAGGGCCAGGTGAGGCCCAGATGGGGACTGGAGTTCCCAAATCCAGGTGAAGCCAAGGTGGGGACCACAGTCACTAGCTCCAGGTTTGTCTCAGGTGCAGACCAGAATCACCAGGTCCAGGTGAGGTGCAGGTGGCAACCACACTCACCAGGTCCCGGTGAGACCCTGGTGGGGACCAGAGTAACGAGGTTCATGAGAAGCTAGAAACACTGCAGCCACCAGGTCCACATGATGTCCATGTGGGAACGAGAATCACCAGTTACAGCTGAGGCCCAGGTGGGGATCCCACTCACCATGTCCAGGTGAGACCCAGGTGGGAACCAGTGTCACCATGTCCAGGAGTGCCCCAGGTGAAGACCAGAGTTGATAGGTCCGGTGGGTCACTGTAGTGTACAGTGTAACCATGTCCTGATGCTACCCAGGTGGGTACCAGAGACACCAGGTCCTGGTGAGGCCCAGGTGGGACCAGACACATGAGGTCCAGGTGAGGTCCCGATGGAAACCACAGTCACCAGGTCAGGTGAGGCCATGCTTAGGATCAGAGTCACCAGTTACAGGTCTGGCCCAGGTGGAGCCAGAGTCACTTGGTACAGAAGGGCCAAAGTCCGGACCAGAGTTACCAGGATCAGGTCAGTCCCAGTGTGGAACAGAGTAAACATGTCCCGATGATGCCCAGGTAGAACCAGAGTTACCAGGTCCAGATGAGGTGCAGGTGGGAGCATATTCACTAGGTCCCGGTTAGGCCAAGTTGAGGACCAAGTCACCAGGTCTAGTTGAGGCTTGGAGGGGTACCAGATTCACCTGGTCTAGGTGACATCCAGATGGGGACCAGAGTCACCATGTCAGGCTGAGACCCAGAGGGGATCCAGAGTCATCATGTCCAGGTGAGGCTCACGTGTGGAACAGAGTATCCAGGTCATAATGGTCCACAGGTGAGGACCAGAGTCACCAGATCTGGGTGAGGCCCAGTTAGGATCAGAGTCACTAGTTCCAGGTGAGGGCCAAGAAGGAGTACACAGCCATCAGGTCCAGGTGGGAACAAAGTCACCTGGACTGGATGAGGTCCAATGGGGACCAGAATCACAATTGAGGCCTAGAGGGGTACCAGAAACACCCGGTCCAGGTGACATCGAGATGGGGACCAGAGTCACCATGTCAGGGTGAGGCCCAGAAAGGTTCCAGAGTCATCATGTCCAGGTGAGGCTCAGGTGTGAAACAGAGTCACCAGGTACCAATGATGCCCAGGTGAGGAACAGAGTCACCAGGTCTGGGTGACCCGCAGATAGGATCAGAGTCACCAGTTCCAGGTGAGGCCAAGAAAGAGTCCACAGCAATCAGGTCCAGGTGGGGTACAAAGTCCCAGGACTGGGTGAGGCCCAGATGGGGACCAGATTCACAAGGTCCAGGCGATTCCCAGGTGGTGAACAGAGTTACGAGTTCCGGGTGAGGACCAGGTAAGGACCAGATTCATCAGGTCCAAGTGAGGCCCACGTGGGGCCCTGTGTCACCAGGCATGTGTGAGGCCCAAGTGACAACCCCTCTCACCAGGTCCAGGTGAGACCAACCTGCAGGCCATGCAGAGGAACCATGTCGCAATGATGCCGAGGTGGGACTAGAGTTCTCAGGTCCAGGTGAGGCCAACCTGCAGGCCATGCAGTGGAACATGTCCTGATGATGCCCAGGTAGGAACCAGATTTACCAGGTCCAGGTGAGGCCAACCTGCAGGCCATGCAATGGAACCATGTCCCGATGATGCCCAGGTAGGGATCAGATTCACCAGGTCCAAATGAGGCCCAGATGGAGCATATTCACTAGGTGCAGGAGAGGCCCAGTTGAGTATCACAGTCACCAGATCTGGTTGAGTCCTAGAGGGGTACCAGAATCACCTGGACCAGGTGACATCCAGATGGGGACCAGAGTCACCAGGTCAGGGTGAGGCCCAGAGGGTTCCAGAGTCATCATGTCCAGGTGAGGCTCAGGTGTGGAACAGAGTCACCAGGTAGCAATGATGCACAGGTGAGGACCAGAGTCACCAGATCTGGGTGACGTGCAGATACGATCAGAGTCACCAGTTCCAGGTGAGGCCAAGAAGGAGACCACAACAATCAGGTCCAGGTGGCGAACAAAGTCACCAGGAATGGGTGAGGCCCAGATGGGGACCAGATTCACCAGGTCCAGGTGAGGCCCAGGTGGTGAGCAGAGTCCCCGGGTCTGGGAGAGGATCAGGTAAGGACCAGATTAACATGTCAAAGATGCCCACGTGGGGACCTGAGTCACCAGGTTTGGGTGAGGCCCAGGTGGCAACCCCACTCACCAGGTCCAAGTGAGGCCAACCTGCAGGCCAGAGTCACCAGATCCAGATGAGGCCCTACTGGGGACTGGAATCACCAGGTAAATGTGAGTCTACAAGTAACCACAGTCACCAGGTCTAGGTGTGGTTCATGTGGGAACGAGAGTCACCAGGTCCAGGTGAGACCCAGGTGGAGACGACAGTCTCCAGGTCCAGATTGAGGCCTCGGTTGGGTGACCAGGGTCATCAGGACCAGTTGAGGCCAAAGTGCGGAGCAAAGTTATCATTTCCGTGTGAGGCCCAGGTGCGGAACAGAGTAACCATGTCCCATTGTTGCCAGGTGGGAAAAGAGACACAAGTCCAGACGAGGCCTAAGTGAGGAGTAGATTCACCGGTCCTGTTGAGGCCGAGTTGAGGATCAGTGTCCCCAGCTCCAGGTGAGTCCCAGAGGGGGACCACTGTCACCCGGTTCTGGTGATATCCAGGTGGGGACCTGAGTCACCACGTCAGGGTGAGGCCCCAGGGGACGAGAATCACTAGGTCTAGATGAGGCCCGATGTGGAACTGAGAAACCAGGTCCCATGATGCCCATATGAGGACCTGAGTAACCAGGTCCAGGTGAGGTCCCTTTGGGAACCAGTCACCTCGTCCAGGTGAGGCCCAGGTGGGACCACAGTCACAATGTCCAGGTGAGGCCCAGGTATATAAGAGAGTATCCAGGTCCCAATGTTGCCCAGGTAAGGAGCAGAGTCAACAGGTCCAGGAGAGGCCCAAATATGAATCAGAGTCATTGTGTTCCAGGTGAGGCCAGATGGAGACCACAGGAACCAGGTCCAGGAGAGGCCCAAATGGCAACCAGAGCCACCAAATCCAGGTGAGGTCCAGGTGGGACCACAGTCACAAGGTCCAGGTGAGGCTCTGGTGGCAACAGGATTCACCAAGTCCAGGTGAGAACCAGGTGGGGACCAGTCACCAGATCCAGGTGCGGACATGCTAAGGACCAGATTCACCAGGCCCAAGTGAAGCCCAAGGGGTGACCAGAGTCACCAGGTAAGGTGAGGCCCAGAGGGGAACCAGAGTAACCAGTTTAGTTTGAGGCCCAGAATGGGACCAGAGGTCCATGGTCAAAGTGAGACCCAGGTGTGGAATAGAGTATCCAGTTCCCAATGATGCCTGGGTGAAGACCAGAGTCACTAGGGCCATGCAGGCCCAGATGGGGAACAGAATCTCTAGGTCCTTGTGAGGCATAGAATAAGAACACAGTCACCAGTATCAGGTGAGCCCCTTGTGGGAACCAGAGCCACTCTATCCAGCTGAGTCCCAGGTCCATGTGAGGCCACGTGAGGACCAGAATCATGAGCTCGAATTGAGGCATAGCTGGGGACAAGAGTCACCAGGTCTGCGTGCGGCTAGGTGGGGCAAATTCAGCAGTTCTGAGTTAAGTCAAAGTGGCGACGAGCGACACCAGGTCCAGGTGAGGCCAAACTGAGGACCAGAGTCACCAGATCCAGGTGAGGTCCATGTTGGAAAGAGAGACACCAGGTCCAGGAGAGGTCCAGGTGGGGACCAGTGTCACCAGATCCAGGTGAAGTCCAGGTGGGGACCAGAGTCTCCAGATCCAGGTGAAGCCCAGGTGGGGACCAGAGTCACTAGGTCCAGATGAGGCCCAGTGAGGATCAGAGTTACCAGGTACAAGTGAAGCCCCGGCGGGGACCAGAGCCAAAGGTACACGTGAGGCCGGCTTGGGGACCATGGTCAACAGGTCTACCTGAGGCCCAGGTGTGGAACACTGTAAGCCTGTCTAGGTGAGTCCCCAGTGGTGACAAGAGTCACCACATCCAGTTGAGGCCCATTGGGGACCAGGATCACCAGGTACAGGGGAGGCCTTTGAAAGAACCTGAGTCAACAGTTCGAGGTCAGGCGCAGGTGGCAACCAGGGTCAGCAGGTCCAAGTCAGTCCAAAGTTGGGTTCACAGTCACTAGGGCATGGTGAGACCCAGAGGGAGACCAGAGTCACCTGGTCCAGGTGAGGTCCAGTTGTGGAACAAAGTCACCGGGTCCCAATTTTGTCCAGTCGAAGACCATGGACAACAGGGCCAGGGGAGGCCCGGATGGGGATCGGAGTCCCCAAATCCAGGTGAGGCAAGGTGGGGACCACAGTCACAAGATCCAGGGTAGTCTCAGGTGCAGACCAGAATCACCAGGTCCTGGTGAGGTGCAGGAGGCAACCACACTCACCAGGTCCCGGGAGGCCCAGGTGCGGGACCAGATCTCGAGGTAACATGAGAAGCTAGAAACACTGCAGCCACCAGTTCCACGTGATGTCCATGTGGGAACGAGAATCACCAGTTACAGGTGAG
>NW_023331561.1:0-48954 GCF_011100685.1 Canis lupus familiaris
ACACACATTCTGTCCTCTGGCAAGAGCGAGGGTGTCTACCACCAAGGGTACCACCCATAATCAATGGGCACCTCATTTCACAACTACTGGAGACCCTCAGCCCAGACCCTCAGACCCCCCAACCTCACTCAAGTAGCCACTGTCCACGTCGTGGACCGACCCTCCGAGGACCTGGTGTCCCGAGGCAACAACAAAGCCGACTCTCCACTGCCACGACCCACTGCTAGACCCCCACCAGCTTCCCCTCCTCTTCCTCCACACACCACAGTCCCCTCTTACACACACCAGGAAACACTCAGACAGACACCCAAAAGGATGGGAGGAATCGCCAGGGACACAGGCCGCATCTTCATTCCAAAGAAACTCGCTCTTCCAGACCCTTCAGCCCCCATGATCGTTTCAGACATACGGCAGGCCCTACACGTCGGGCCCAAGGCCTTACACCAGTTCCTACAACCCCTTTTCCACCCTCCACATGTGCCACAGGTTACCGGAGAGGCGCCGAAGTCTTGCAAACCCTGCTCCACGGTCAACGCTCGAGGGGAATTCGCAGGCCCGGCGGGGCCCAATCCCCAGCTCTGCGCACACCAACCTGGCGAGGACTGGCAGCCTGACTTTTCCCACGTGCCACGCCATAAATCCTTTCCCTACCTGTTAGCCTCAGTGGACACCTTTACACGGTGGATAGGGGCTTTCTCCATACCTCGGGACACTGCGGAGGCGGCGGCCACCATAGCCCTCCAACACGTCATTCCGAGGTTCGGCCTCCCGCGGACCCTACCATCTGACAACGGCCCGGCCTCATCTCCAGCATCACCCAGCAAGTCTCCGAGAGCCTAAATATTACCTGGAAACCCCATATCCCATACCAACCCCAGTCTTCGGGTAAGGGAGAGCGGGCCGACGGCCTTCTCGAGGGACGTCTCACCAAACTGCCCTTGAAGCCCGCCCGTCCTGGCCACCCTCCTCCCGCTGGCTTTAACAAGGCTCAGAGCTTCCCCTAGAGGGCCGTGGGCTCTAAGTCCCTTTCAGCTTTGTGGGCGGCCCTTCCTGCTCACTCAAAATCTTCCCGTCACCGCCTCCTCTGCTCCTATCTTGTCTACCTTACCTAACTCTTCTAAGAGCCCTCCTGCGGGCCCATGCGACTCAGTCAGCCCGACTCCAGGGGAACCCACAGCAGATACTCCCCAAGCCCTGGCCCCAGGGGATTGCGTCCTGCTACAAGAACTATACCCAAAAACCTTACAGCCTAAGTGCACCGGTCCCTATACGGTGGCCCTTATGACCCCCACGGCCGCCAAACTCCTAGCACACCACCCGCGGGGTACACAGCTCTAAGTGAAAGCGAGGCCCCTCATGACACGGATGCGCAGGACCACGTTTGGGACCTACTCCAATACTGCTTTCAAAGCTCCATCCTCCTCCTCCTGGTCCTACCTCCTAGTTACTCCACCACTGACCCTGGTTTAGGTGGACGTTTACATGACAGAAACCTGGCACCGGGGAATTTTCAGCACTGATTGTCAACCACCGATTCTCAACCGCCCCTGGAATGGCCAGGCCCCTACAGACTGAGTTACTGCGGGAGATGACCTGACCGCCGCTTCTTTTGTTCCTCCTAGTGTCACTTAGTACCTCGGACAGATAGGGGCCGCCAGTGAACAGAGGCCTCACCGGATAAACAGCTCCCACGGAGCCTTGCACCTGCTAGGGGGCGAAGCATGTCCCACATGTGCACACACCTGAGAATCAGCATGGCCGGCCCCTCCCCCAGAAGACCAGCTGGAAGGACAGGGGAAGAGCAAGTTCCTGTCCAAGCAGCGCTAGAAGGTTCAAGGCTAAGTCTAGGCACTTACAGTATATAAAATCAGAGGATACCCCTTCTCGTTTTTTGTTTCCCGCCCCCTTTCTTCTTTTTCCTGTACTAGTTGTTTTTAGCTAATCTGCACTGAGCAAAATGACTAGGAGGAAGGATTCACCACAAAAGAAAGAATAAGAAACAGTCCTCTCTCCCACAGAGCTACAGAATTTGGATTTCAATTCAATGTCAGAAAGCCAATTCAGAAGCACAATTATGAAGCTACCGGTGGCTCTGGAAAAAAGCATAAAGGATTCAAGAGACTTCATGACTGTAGAATTTCGATCTAATCTGTCCAAAATTAAAAATAAATTAAATGAGATGCAATCCAAACTGGAGGTCCTATCCTGCTAAAAGATGAAAGGGTCAACCAAGAAATTAGAGAATTAAAAAATTCATGGAAGCTAATGAGAATGAGATACAACCACTCAAAATCTTTGGGATACAGAAAAGCAGTTCTGAGGGGGAAATACATCACAATACAAGCATCCATCCAAAAACTGGAAAGAACTCAAATACAAAAGCTAACCTTGAACCTAAAGCAGCTGGAGATGAACAGCAAATGAACCTTCCACCAGCTGAAGAAGAGAGTTAATAAAGATTTGAGCAGATCTTAACAAAATAGAGACCAGAAGAACTGTGGAACACATCAACAAAACCAGGAGCTGGTTTTTGAAAGAATAAGATAGATAAACCATTAACCAGCCTTATTAAAAAGAGAGAGAAAAGACCCAAATTAATAAAATCAGGAATGAGAATGGAGCGGTCACCAACACCAAGGAAACACAAAGGATTATAATAACATATTATGAGCTGAGCAGCTATACACCAATAAATTATGCAATGGAGAAGAAATAGACGCATTTCTGGAAAACCACAAACTACCAAAACTGGAGCAGGAGGAAAGAGAAAACCTGAAGAGGTCGATAACCAGGGAGGAAATTGAAGCACTCATCAAAATCCTCCCAAGACACAAATACGAGGGCCACATGGCTTCCCTGGGGAATTCTATCAAATGTTTAAAGAAGAAACCATGCAGATTCTACTAAAGCTGTTTGAAAGATAGAAAGAGATTGGGATACTTCCAAACTCGTTATATGAGGCCAGCATCACCTTAATTCTAAAACCAGACAAAGACCTGTCCAAAAAGGAAATTACAGACAAATATCCCTGACGAACACGGATGCAAAAATTCTCAACAAAATACTAGCCAATAGGATCCAATGATACATTAAGAAGAGTATTCACCATGACCAAGTGGGATTTCACCGCGGAACGCAAGGCTGGTTCAGCACTCCTAAAACAATCAATGTGATTGATCATATCAGCAGAGAAAATCAAGAACCATAGGATCCTCTCAATAGATGCAGAGAAAGCTTTTGACAAAATACAGCATCCATGCCTGATCAAAACTCTTCACACTGTAGGCATAGAGGGAACATTCCTCAGCATCTTAAAAGCCATCTATGAAAAGCCCACCCCAAATATCATTCTCAGTAGGGAACCACTGGGAGCCTTTCCCCTAAGATCAGGAATACGACAGGGATCCTGAAGTGGGATTCAAATCCAGAACCCCGAGGATCATGAACTGAGCCAAAGGCAGATGCTTAACCGCTGAGCCACCCAGGCGTCCCTCATCTCTCACTTTCAACCAAAAGCTAGAAACAATTAAACTTAATAGGCATGTTGAATCCCTAGAGAAGAGGTCAAAAGCTTGGTGTGTTGTGCCAGTGAGGCCAAATTGTGAATGTAAAGGAAAAGTTCTTAAAGGAAATTGAAAGGGCTATTCCAGAGAACACATAAATCCTAAGAAAGCAAAAGAATCTTACCACTTATATGGGGAAAATTTTAGTGGTTTGGATGGAACATCAAACCAGCCACAATATCTCAACGCAAAACTTAATGCAGAGCAAGGCCCTATCGCTCTTCAATTCTGGGAAGGGCTGAGAGATATAAGGAAGCTGTAGAATAAAAGACTGAAGCTAGCAGAGGTTGGTTCCTAAGATTGAAGGAAGGAAACCATCTCTATAACATAAAAGTGCAAAGTGAGGCAGCAAGTACTGATGCAGAAGCGGTAACAAATTACCCAGATCAAGCTAAGACAACTCATGAGGGTGGCCTACACTAAACAAATTTTTTTTAAGATTTGAGAGAGACAGCACCCACCCGCACACTCGTGAGTGCACAGTGGGGAGGGGAAGAAGGAGAGCGAGAGAGAAACTACAAGCAGACTCCACGCCGAGCACAGAGACCAACACAAGGCCCAATCTCACAGCCCTGAGATCATGGCCTGAGCAGAAACCAAGAGTAGGATGCTTAACAGACTGAGCCACCCAGGAGCCCCACAATAAATTTTCAACAGAGACCAAACAGACATATGGGAAGAAGATGTCATTTGGGACTTCATGCTACACAAGAGAAGTCATGGCAGGCCTTCAAAGGAGGGGATGACTCCCTTATTAGGAGCTCATGCAGCTGATGACTTGAAGTAGAAATCTAAGCCCATTTACCATTCCAAAAATCCTAGTGCCTTTATGAATTATGCTAAGTGTACTCGACAAATGGAGCCTGGATGACAGCACAACCTGTTCACAACATGGTTTACTGCATATTTGAAACCCACTGTTGAGACCTACTGCTCAAGGGGGAAAAAAAAGATTCCTTTCAAAATATCACCGCTGACGATACACTTGGAGACACATTCTGACGGGAGTTGTACAATGGCATTAATGTTTTCCTGACTGCTACACATCTGCTCTGTAGTGCATGGATCAAGGAATAAGTATGACTTTCAGGTATTATTATTTAGGAAACAAATTTTGGAGGTGCCTGGCTGGCTCAATTGGAAGACATGTGACTTGATCTCAGGGTTGTGAGTTCAGGCCCCATGTTGGGTCTAGAGATTTCTTTAAAAACCTAAAAATAATAATAAATAATTTGTAAGGCTACAGCTGCCACAGTGATTCCTCTGATGGATATAGGCTAAGTAAACTGAAAACTTCTGGGAAGGGTTCACCATTCTAGATGCCATTGAGAAACACTCTCATGGTACCAATGCAGAAAAAAAATCCAGAATAGAGACACAAAAGATGAAAGCAAATTACTATAAAAAAATGACTAAATAATAAAGACAGCAAAAGACAAAGAAAGGAACACAATAGCAAAAGAAAACAACCAAAAATGGCAATACTAAGTCTTTATCCATCAATAATTATTGAAATGTTAAAATTAAACTTTTTATTTTATATTTTAAAGATTTTATTAATGTATTCGTGAGAGTTAGAGAGAAGGGGGCAGAGATACAGGCAGAGGGAGAAGCAGGCTCCATGCAGGGAGCCTGACATGGGACTCGACCCTGGGTCCCCAGGATCACGCCCTGGGCCGAAGGTGGCGCTAAACTGCTAAGTCACCGGGGCTGCCCATAAACTCATTAAAAAAAAAAAGAAAGAAAGAAAAAGATGTATTTTCCAGAGAGAGTGCACATGCATGTGAGCAGGTCAAGGGCAGAGGGAGAAGAGAGAGAGAATCCCAGCAGACTCTCTCCTGAATGCGGAGCCAGACATGGGGCTTGATCTCCTGACCCTGAGGTCAAGATCTAAGCCAAAACCAAGAGTCAGATGCTCAAACCGACTGAGCCACCCAGGTGCCCCAGCATTAAACTCTTTACTCAAAAGCCATGGAGTGGCTGAATGGATAAATAAAACAAGAACCAGTAACATGCTGTCATAAGAGACTTGTGGTATATTGAAGAATACACACAGACTGAAAGTGAAGGAATGGAAAATATTCCATGCAAATGGTAACTAAAAGAAAGGGTGGCTCTGCTTATGTCAGACAAAATGGACTTTAAGTTAAAAATGGTCTCACGAAACGAAGAATGCCATTATGTAATGATAAAAGGGTATATAAGACTTGTAAATATACATGCACCCCACATCATAGCATCACAGTGATAGACAGTAATCCCCCTCACCCACGGTTTTGCTTTCCATGGTTTCAATTACCTGTGATCAACTGTGATCTGGAAGCAGATGACCCTCCTCCTTCTGAGGTAAGATCAGAAGATCAACAGTAGCCTAACACTACGTCACAAGGCCTACGTTATTCACCTACTTCATCTCATCACACAGGCATTGCGTCGCCTCACATCATCATAAGAAAAGGGGTGCGTATGGTACAATAAGGTATTTTGTGAGAGAGAGACATTCACATAACTTTTTTTAGGCCATGTTGTTACAATTTTTTGTATATTAGCTTTATCGTTAATATCTCACGGTACCTAATTCATAAAGTAACCTTTATCATAGAAATAGATGTTTAAGAAAAAAACAGGATATGCAGTTGATCTGTGAACACCACAGGGTTGAACTGCATGGGTTCACTTAAATGTAGCTTCTCAAAGAGCTGCCAACATTAAGCCACAAGGCATTTATTTACAAACCGCATAGGACCAAACTGAAGGCCTTTAGCACAGACGTCCCATCTGTTGTTGCCTTCTGAGTACCTAGAGAGGCTCAGTGAGGCTGCCAGCATCCGCCCACCACAGGAGGTCCCAGGACTGGGCAGGTCACATCATGTACTAATGGGGTGATTGGGCTGAACTCCTGGGGCTGGCAGGTAGAAGGCTGGGCTAAAGTAGAAAGTGCCCAGAGGGCAGAGACAGTGCCGCAAAGAGAGCCCCACACCCCTGGTGCCCTCATCCCTCCCAAGTCCTCCATGCAGTAGGTGTGACTGCAGGCCTTGGGCCCCTCCTGGGCTGGGTGTGGACTCCTCCTCCTAGTGGTGCCCTGGCCCCATGGCCTCCTGGAGGCCAGCACACTCAAGTTTGGCTACAGTAGCTGTTGACCATGGCTTGTGGTACACCAGCAGGCAGATGGGGCAGCTATACTGAACCTCCAAGATACTGCTGCCACCTTTAGACCCACCCAGTGACCTACTGATGAGCCAAGGCTACCAGGCTGCAGGACATGGCCATCTCGGGGCCACCATTCCTGTCACGAGCCAGTACACTCACGTAAGTATGTATACAGTACCCTGACCCTATCTTCTCTTTTTTATTAGAGTGCAGGTGGGCAAGTTGCGGGAGGGAGTGGGAGAGAGGATCTTAAGCAGGCTCTATGCCCAGCATGGAGTCTACACTGGGGCTTGAATTCATGACCCTGAGATCATGTATGGTCTACGTTGAAATCAAGAGTCAGATGCTTAACTGAATCATCCAGGTGCCCCCACACCCTTGAAGGTAGACTCCATTGGGCGTGGAGCCCAATGCAGGGCCTGAACTCATGACCCTGAGATTGAGACCTGAGCCGACATCAAGAGTTGAACTCTTAACTGAAGGAGCCACCCAAGCACCCCTATTTTCTCTTCTTTGTGATTTTTTAAATATTTCCTTTTCTCTAGTTTACTTTACTATATAAATACAGTATATCATACATATAACATAAAATATGTGTTATTCCTGTCGGTAAGGCTTCTCACAATAGTATGCCATTAGTACTTACGTTTTGGGGGAAGACAAAAGTTATATACAGATTTCTCACTGTTGGCATCCGTATCCACCATGCTGTTCTCAAGGGTCAACTGTACTAACAAACTAAATTCAACAGCACATCAAGAGAGTCCTATACCCTGACCAAGTGGGATTTATCCTTGGGATTCAAAGTTGGCCTCACACATGCAAAATCAATGCAAATCAATGTGAGACACAATACAAACAATGAGACACAAATATTACATCATCATCATTTCAACAGACGCAGAACATGTGACAAACTTCAACACCAACTCATGTTCAGTAAAACTTCTAAAACCTCAACACAATAAAGCCCATCTATGAAAACTCTACAGCTAATATAACCAGTGCGTTAAACCTGAAAGAACAAGGCAACGATCTCCACTCTCACTACTGCTACTCAACACTGTTCTGGAAGTCCTAGCCTGAGCAATCAGGCAAGACACAGAAACACAAGGTATAGAAGTCATAAAGAAAAAAGTAAAATTATCTATTCACAGGTGGAAAGATCATATATGTAGGAAAGTGTAAAGACTTTCCACAAAAAACTACTAAAATTCAGTAAACTTGCACAATATAAAATCAACATATAAAAATTGGAGACATTTCGAAAGACTAACAATGAAATATCTAAAAAAGAAATTAAGAAAACAATTCCATCTACCATAACAACAGCAAGAATAAAATACTTAGGAATCAAAAGAGGTGCAAGACTCGTATGCTGAAAATTATAAACACTGATGAAGGAAATTTTCAAAGACCCAAATAAATGGAAAGACATTCCAAGTTCCTGGATTGGAAAAATACTGTTAACCTATCCATACTACTCAAAGTGAAGCCTCCATCTCCTTGACTCCTTCTCACCGTCTCTCTCATTTCTCCACCTGGGAGGGGTGACCCCAGCTCTCCTCATATCTGGGTGCTTCTCAACACTCACCTATGAGTCATCAGAAGGTTCACACAGAAGCCTCAATTCCCTGATCTTCCCCACCACAACCCCCCTCAAAAAGAATAGGGGCTATAAAGGAAAACCCCAGTTCTGTCTACCTCCTTCAAAGGGAAAAACCTGGGGCTTCCCTGCTGGGAGTCTCTCCTGTGTCTCCGTTACTCTTCACACAAGTGACTTCTGACACTTTAGGCGTGAGGCGATTTTTCCCTGCAATGAGAACTCAGTCACATCACATCTCTGATACCATCCACCTGGAGATAGTGGCGGATCCCAACTTACCCGCCCAGTCCCACAAGACCGCCCCCGCCCTACTTCAGATGCCAATAGTAGTTAAGTCCCCAGGTTATACAACTTGTCTGATCTGGATGCAAATCAGAGGCTCCCATGAGCACCCCCTCAGGTTGGAGTAATTTGCTACAGTGGCTCACAGATCTCAGGGAAACACATTTACCAGTTATAAAAGGACAAACAATACAGATGAAGAGCCGGATGAAGACTTACACAGGGTGAAGTCCTGGCGGGGGGAGGACGTGCAGGAGTTTCTGTCCTTGTGGTGTTGGGGTACATCTAGGTGGAAGCTCTCCAAATCCCCTATGACTGGGGTTTTAGGAAGGTTTCCTCACATAGGCATGATCAATCATTCCATTTCCAGCCCCTCTTCCCTGCTCTGGAAGATGAGGGATGGGGCCTAAAATTCCAAGCTCGTAATCATGGCCTCATCTTTCTGGGGACCAGTCCCATCTGGGAGTCATCTGAGAGCACAGCCTGAGCCACCTCATTAGAACAAAAGATGATCCTAGCACCCTTATCACTTGGGAATTTATAAAGCTTTCAAGAGCCCTCTGGGGACTCCTGGGTGGCTCAGTGGGTTACCCTGCCTTTGGCCCAGGGCGTGGTCCTAGTGTCCCAGGATCCAGTCCCACATCGGGCTCCCTGGGCGGAAGCCTACTTCTCTCTCTGCCTGTGTCTCTGCCCCTCTCTCTCTCTCTGTCTCTCTCATGAATAAATAAAATCTTAAAAGAACAAAAGCCCTCTGTCAGGGATGGGGGTCAAAGACCAAATGCTGGAACAGAGGATGTTCCTAGTGTTATTACTTAGGAAATGACAAGGTTTCAGGAGCTCTGTGCCAGCAACTGAGGGCAGAGACTGATGCATATTCTCAATCATCTCATAGTGCTCCTAACTCCAATAAGCCCTCATCAGACTGGTATTCCTTCTGTCATTCTTACAGCGCTCCTTTGAAACCAGCTTTCTTACGGGTCTGCTGACTTGGTTTAGTGGGCCCCATCCTCTTTCAAAGCTAAGTTCTTGGAGAGCAGACACCCCGAATGTTTACACCGTCTTCCCGGTGAGAGCAGTTTCTGAACAAAACAGGAAGTCAACAAATATTTGAATAAATAGTTGAATGAACGCTCCGTGTTGATCGTATCACGTTCACCTATTCCTTTGATGAACATTTCATTGACCTCACTTTATAAACTAATGTTTTGAGAATTAACTCACCCAACTGCGTGTTGTTCAAAGTGGGAATACTGAAGCATAATGAAAGGGAAACTGGGTAAACAGACTAGAAGTACCAGTGTCAGGCGAAGTTGTCCTTTTATACGCAGCATCAGAACACTTGCACAGTGTCCATGTTTGACCAGTGCTTGTCGATTTCATGAAGAATTGAGCCCCAGCTGGATCCAGAAACAGCAGTCCCCACTGGAGCGTTGGTTGTGTTTTCTTGTTTTGATAGTTTTCCTTGAAGCCACACCATCCGGGAAATCCACAACCACAGCTCCAGGACAGATGCTGCTCCTCTTCCCCATCAGGTCAGCTGTGCGTTTTCAGTGTCAGGCCACTGAGGTAGAATTAGTTGACTCCATGTCGGCCCGCTGGGGTGGTTGCAACATTTCCTGCAACTTGGCGTGCACCCGGGAGAGTTCCACTCTGTTGAGCTTCCCCCACCTGTATTCATCCAAGTATACAACACATTCAGCAGGAACAGGGGACTGCACACGCTTCAGCTCCTTCAACCCTCCTAACTGTTGAAGCACGTTCGTGATGCCCGATGTGGAGATGACATTGTCGTAGAACACGAGCGAGGGGAGGCTCGAGCAGCAGCACAGAGCAGGCAAGCAGGGTTCGGAGCTGGGCTTCCTTCAGCCGGCAGCTGCACAAGTTCAGGTGCTGTAGAGTGCCAGACACCTCCCCCAGCAGAACCTGGAGGGGCCCAGGAACCGTGTGGGACAGGTTATTGCCACAGAGAACCAACTCCTTCAGGCAGGTGGCACGAATGCTCTGGGACAAGTAGGTGATGTCATTCTCAATGAGCCTGCATCCATTGATCACCAGCGTCTCCAGTGGTTTTGCAGGCCATTGTGGACAGACAGACACAGTCACTTCTTGGAAACTCGAGTGTCCCACTAGATACATTTGGGAAAGATCCAGAAATCTGGCCTGAGAAATTGGCACAATGCCTACCCGAGTCTGGATGCACATGGTGGGAGCCAGGCTTCTGTAGTGGTTAAGACCACAGAGTGTGGAGTGAAACCCATCCCCGCTGGCCATGGGACCTCTCTGTTTGCAGACTATGGAGTCAGGCACCTCTCAGCCTTAGCTTCCTAATAAGCCCCATCAACACAATTATCGCACATGCTCCACAAAGTGTGGCTGAATTAATGAAATTTAGCTATAGCTCCTACACATGGTAAAGCATAGGTTTTACTGGCTGGAGAATTTGGGAAGATGGTTCCCCATGCTTCTATTTACTCAAAGACCAGGCCCCAGGAGAACAGCTCTGTATTCGGGGGGGGGGGTAGGGGGGGGCAGGCTACAGAGAAGTCTGTGAGACACAAAAGAGAGGAAGGAGTTCATCAAATCAGCTGAGCTTAGACATTGGTGAGGGGGCAGTTCCCTCCCTCAAACACCACCCTGACAACCTACCATCCTGGTTCACTTTCTCTACATAAGCTCTAGGAAGACGAGACCCTGAGTTTGGTCAGAGTTTCATATCCATTCTTAGCTGTCTGCTTGGCACGGACTGAGTGCGTGAAAATGAATGAAAGAGTGAATGACAGGCCAATTTCAGACCTGCATCTTTCTCTTCTATAGCAATCGACAGCCACTGGCTGGTCCAAGACCTCAGCCTTGCAGTCTGTGTCCTCAGTGACTCTGCGGCCTCACAGGATTGGAAATCCAGGCTTGTCTCTGCTCCGACGCAGCGGGGTTCAGGGACGACTCCAGGGATCCTGGCCCCTGGCCCTTCAGAGGGACTTGTCGCACACTCACTCAGCATCTTATGCAGCTGGCCCGAGAGACAGCCAAAGATGAGATGGAGCTTCTAGAGGCGGCCCAGTGGACTCAGCAAAAAGAAACAGTCTGCAGGGAAATCCCAGGGGATGTCGTTCATGATGAGGTTGCCCAGGTTGCTCATTTACCCTTGCGCAGGTAAAAAAACTGGATTAGGTCAGAACGGGAGCAGAACGTACTCCTGTAATGAAGCCTCAGCTCCCGGATGGTCTCCAGCTCCAGCATCCCCAGGATCTCGACAAGGCTGAGGAATGGCACTTGGACAATGACCAGTGTCTGACAGTGGAGGCGCAGACCGCCATGGTTCTTCTCGACTCTCTGGAGTATGTACGAGGGGAACCCAGACAGGTGGAAGAAGCCGAACAAACCACCTAGGAAAAGGTCTCTGTGTATTTCCTCGGGTTCTCGGTGATGCTAAGGCTGTTCTTTGTAACTGGGTGTCAGCTTGTCCGCCTCCGGCTCTTCTAGCATGTGAGTGATGACAAAGGGTGCAGGAGTAGCCTCCGAGCACTCCTCCCAGTTGGAGTGCTCAACGTCATGGGTAAAATCCAGCACCTTCAGCTTTGATCTCCTGTGGGGAATGAGGAGGAGAGCAGACATGAGGAATTTCAGGCCTGTAGAGCGGGGCCGGCAGGAGACCAGCAGCAGCGGCAGACCCTGGGGACCCACCACTGTGCCAACCAGCAGCCCTGCCCTCTGCCGTCCACTACGCCTTCTAGGTGCCCTCCTTGCTTCCCCACATTATACGTTGCCGGGATACCACCCAGGAACCCAGCCACACTCTTAACCACCTCAGTAGCATGATCAGCTCTGAACTATGCCAGGACTCTCTTCACGGAGGGACTCTGACAATGGCCTCAGGGCCTCATGATGACAGATGCTGCACCACCAGGAGAGGCTAGCACATGCTTGGACTCCACATCCCTGAATCCAGCTCCCACTTCTGCAATTCACTGTGCCCCTACCAGCACCCCATCTCTCCAGTTACCTGGGCCAAACAGCCTTAGGAGGAACCAATTCAGCCCATCCAGGACGGCTTCCAAGAGGTCTTGAGTTCTTGACTGATCTCTTAACGGTCCCAGACGGAGGCAGGGAAAGGGCCAGGCCTGCACCATTGCTGTCACAGTCTTCGTGTGTCCCCCATCAAAGGCTGCTGTGGACAGAGTTGGGAAAAGGCCCACAGGGAGCTCTTCCAGGTCACGTACAGCTGAGGCCTTCTCATTCCGCAGGCTCTGTGCTGCAAGATCCAAGAGATTGAGAGGGTCTTGTCCACTCATCTCCACCAACCTGGCACAAGGTTAAGGGAAAAGCCTAAGTAGATTTTCACAGTGCTCAGCCTCCTCCTGTTGGCACAGGACACTCAGCCTCAACCACCCATCTTAGCAGGAAGTGAGACCCTAGGCGGTCCTCCACCTCTCCTGCCATCCTACAACTTCTAGTCCTAAATCTTCAGCTCTTTCTCTGCTAGGTTCACCCAGTGTCCCTTAATACCAGCTAAGTGAAGGAAAACAATTATGGCTTCATCTCCATTCTTTATTGGACTTCAGAGAGTATAAATTGTTCCAAACCTAATTTCCTGAACTTTCCCAAAGATCATCACCATCTCCAAGGTGATTTCAAGGAGCCGGACAGAATAACCCATCTCTTACCCCAGTCCAGTGGTAAGAGGTCGGGTCCTGAGGTTTTGTTTGCCTTCTCTGGCAAGCAGAGCTTCTAAAACAGTAACGGCAACTTTCCACAAGTTCAGATCTGTCCTCCTTCCTGCTCTATGGAATACGTCCCTATTCACATTCTACCAAGCTCAGAGCAATTCAGAGACTAGAAAATTATTTTTAAAAAATCAAGAAGACATAAAAAACCCCTCTTATGGGGCTAGTGAATTTTTGACATAAAATGTCAGAAAAAGACAAGAGAAGGGAACATTAAAGCACCATCGTGGGGTGCCTGGGTGGTTCAGCTCTGCGGCTGCCTTCAGCTCAGGTCATGATCCCAGGGTCTTGGGATTGAGCCCCGAATGGGGCTCCCTGCACTCAGCGAGGAGTCTGCTTCTCCCTCTGCCCTTCTTTCCCCGCTTGTCCTATCTCAAGTAAATAAATCTTCTTTAAAATGTACCATCTCAGGTATAAGTAGATACAAAGGTCGTTACTAAAACATTACTAAGAAGAACTAATTGGTGTTCTTTGAACAGAATCACAAAGCATTTCTTCTAGGAACAAGAGCAGACTGACACATTTGAGAATCTCTCAGTGAACTTCTGATGACACATGGACAACTGAGCTTGAGTGCTCTCAGCTGCCTCCTGAAACCCTAAATGAAGTAAAGGAATAGCTAAGACCAGAAAGTCAAGGAGAATGAATTAGCCCCACTCTTCAAGAAAAGCCAACTTTTAGAATCTGAAAAAGGTGGATTGGGAAACTAGTGTGCAGACTACAGAAGCCAACACCTAAGCCTATACAGGTGGTGAAATCAGAAATCAATTGCAGAACCCACGAGGCCTCAGGAGCAACAGCCGCAGGCAGGGCCCCAGGCGAGGGCCAGAGCCACCCGCCAGCACTGTGGTACTCGAGGAGGCTCTACAACCACATGCATTTACCTCCACCACCAGCACGGCCAGCAATCCACACCCGGGCCCGACCTTCCTCTACTTCCCACCCCGACTGCTCTGCTGCTCCCTGGAGCAGTGCTCAGCCCTCACATCCCATGGCAGGCTGCTCTTCTGTGGGGCACAAGGGGAATGCGCTGGGGCAGGTTTGGTACATGAGCATTTAGAACCACCAAAACACTGGACTATGACCCAACTGAGCATGCTCCACTTATGTATGAGCAGGAAGGGGCACCTGGCTCAGAGCTGAGGCCCGGGAGGCAGCTTATGGAGCAGGCAGGACAGGAGGGCACACGAGGCCCCTGTCACAACCACCAACTGTTCTGATGGCAGAGCTCCTCGGAAGCAGGAGGGCCCTTGCTGCAGAAGTGGCTGTGTGTGAACCCTCCCCTGTGCTTCTGAAATGTCCCATTTCTCTGAAGGAACAGCCCAAGAAGAGCCACATGCCTGGAACCCAGAGGGGTGTCTCTGCCCTTGCCCCTCCCTCATGCCCCTCTCACTCAGCAAAAAAGTCAGTCCAACTACTTGACTCCTCATGAGGGATGTATATCCTACTGATGGCTGCAGAGGACACAGAAAAGAGGTTCTCCAAATGTCGGCAGTGAGAACTCCCACACTCTGAGGCGACCTCCATTCCCCTCCCCCTCAGCCTGTCAGCCTTCCTCCCAAATGCCTTTCTGAGGAGGAGCCATTCCCACCTACAGCTGCTCCCACCTGAAGCCACTAAGCATCTCCCCGCTGCGCATCTGCACCTGAAGGATCCTCATCAACCTCCCTCTGTAGTTGCGGTGGCTGTTTAAGCACAGTCTACTTGTCACACTGACTTCTGCTTTCTCCCTTTGTGGAGATTCTCAGCCCAAGGCCTCGGGCCTCTGCCCAGCAGGTAGGAGGAGATGAGGCCTCTGGCTTCTGAGTGCAGCCAACAATGGGTCACTCCTCTTCTCCTCCACAAAATCCAGGATCTATTGCTGGCCAACTGACCACGTGCACCGCCTGAATGCACTTCACCTATGTGGGAAGGGTCTCCCCTGAGATTCCAGTGGCCTCTAATCCTGGGGAAGACTCAGAAGAGGAAGACCAGTGAGTAAATGATGGCCTTGGCCACTGCAGCTGGTCTTGGGCTATGATGGATACTCATCTTGTCCTCCCTGCATTATTTGTTGCAGATTCCCCTCAAGGTCCCTACAAACTCTGCTGTCCTCCTCGCTAAGTTGCCAGGTGGCCTTCCTCACACCTTCATCTCTAAAATTTCTGAGCCCCAGCTCACCAGGCCTCTTTTGGCAAGGGTTGTGGCACTTGTCTTTTTACTGTCACAACGGGGCAAGGGAATACCAAGAGGGTCCTGGATGAATCTCCTGGGAGTCAAACTTATTGCTCTTTATGCCCTGGTTTTAATTTTTTTTTTCCGATTTTATTTATTTATTCATGAGAGACACAGAAAGAGAGGCAGAGACAGAGGCAGAGGGAGAAGATTTCCCTCGGGGAGCCCGATGTGGGACTTGATCCAAGAAGTGCAGGATCACGCCATGAGCTGAAGGCAGGTGCTTAACTGCTGAGCCACCCAGGCGTCCTTCTATGTCCCGGTTTAAAAGCAGCCCTATCCTTTCCTAACCTGGGTCATTCACTCCAACCAAGAATGGGGGCTCCTTTGCTTGCCAACTCGGTGCTAGACACAAAGAGGATAAAGTCTTCAGGTGGCAGCCGTGGCTTCTAACTCTGTGGGACTCCTCCGCTCACCAGTGGATAGTTGTGGAACCTAACCAACGTTATCACTTGGTGGGTTTGACAGAACTTACCTCACAAGATGCAGTTCTGGGCATGCGGTCATGTCATGTCCAACGGTCTTCCACCAGGGCCCAGCAGCATTACAGGAACGGCTTTATGAAACATATCCGAGCCACCTCTGTGGACAGCATGGGTTTGCTCCAGACTCCTGGAAGGTATCGTTCCCTACCCATGATACACCCAATCTTCTGAGATCTGCTCAGTCTTATGCCCAAGTAACAAGGCTGCTTTCAACTGCAGCTTAGACTCTGCTGCTCTGCAGAGAACTTTCCTATTCTGGGATACACTCAAAAGTCGAAGTCTTTTTGGGTTCAGTCAGTTAAGAGTCTGACTTTGGTCAGGTCGTGATCTCAACGTCCTAGAATGGAGCCCTGCGTTGGGAACTTTGGCTCAGGTTGTGATCTCAATGTCCTGGGATCGTGCCCTGTGTTGGGATCCGTGCTCAGCAGGGAACCTGCTTCTCCCTCTCCCTCTGCTCCTGCCCTGTGCTCTCCTTCTTTAACAAATAAAACCTTTTTTTTTTTTAAGTGGCAGTCTTTTGTGTCACCTGGTATACAAGGCAGAGAGTGTTCTGAGATGTGGAATATGTTGTCTCCAAAACCTGAAAAGTCCTCTCAGGCATTGTGCTTCCTTCTCTGCAGGAGATTCAAGTGGTATAACTCATGTTTTACTTTGGATGATAGGAACCAGCATGTCCCCAACTGTTGGGGCACTCAAAATTGTTCTCATGTGGCAGATAATTGAATCTTCACAGGCATCTTCTCCAACAATGGAATGCACGTTTCTTACCAAGGCTTCCAATGTGCCAGACATTTCCTGTAATCTAACTCCATTGACAAGCTATCAGAGGAGCAAATCGGCACAATGTTCTTCAGATACCCAGGTGGTACGTGAACTATGACAGACTGGAAAGGTACAACCCTGGAGCAATGGGAAATGCATACTGTTGTCTGCTCCATGTGAATCCAAACGGTATCTGATAGGGATAGAAAGAAACACATTTGCCAACTAATGTTTGTATACCATGTACCTGAGAAGTCATGAATCTGGCTTGAGCGAAGAGACTACATCTGGCATAGCAGCCTCAGTTGGGGCTACTATCTGGGTGAATTTATGGAAATTTCGGCCAACCTCCAGGATGAATCTGGTTTCTGCAGGGGTAGACAGGTGAATTAAATGGAAATATGACAAGGACCATCACTTGAATCCTTTATATCCTTAAGAGGAATAAAATTAGGGATGCCTGGGTGGCTCAGTAGTTGAGCATTTGTCTTAGGGTCAGGGAGTGATCCTGGGGTCCCAGGATCCAGTCCCACATTGGACTCCCTGCATGGAGCCTGCTTCTCCTCCCTCTGCCTATGTCTCTACCTCTCTCTCTCTGTCTCATGTGAATAAATAAAATCTTTTTTAAAAACAAAGGAATAAAAAAAACACCAAACAAAACAAAACAACAAAAGAGTAATAAAAATATCCGTCATTCCTCCTAGATTGTGATATTGTTTTATACTTACTATTTTGACCAGGGATGGAAACAGGTACAGAGGCCTCCACTTGGCCTCCACAATCATGATAGTTCTGATCCTACAAATGAAAGACGCAATGTGTGTTCTGCATGGATTTTCAAACATTCTATTCCATTACACATCTGCAAACTGAGTAATGTCACACGGTTACCATTGTGAGCTGGATCCTGACCTGGGATTCTATTTATTTGGCTCCCCATAGGCCCCATCCTAACAGTGAGCCACGATTATGTTTTGTATATCCAGAAACTAATGTTAACTCTGACCCTACATCCAACAATATTAAAATTCTTGGTATATTCCCCCTTCCCCAGTCCACTCCTCAAATTACTCCTAGAGTCCAATCCCCCTTGTTTATTTACATTTACCCAAATGTGGGAGGCATTTACCTCCCAAATGGCCACAATGATTCTAGCCTCCTGGTATTCAGTCATTCCCTTGTGAAGTCCCCTGCCTCACTGAGTAAGGCAGACCTGTGACAATCTGTGACAATTACAATGTGTGACTTCCAACGTTAGGTCATAAAAGGCATTGTGACTTCCGCTTTGCTTCCCCTGGATCACTTGCTTTCACGTCATGGAAACACCCAAGTAGCCTTATGGAAACATCCATGAGGCAAGGAATTGAGGCCTCTGGTCAAAAACTTACTGGCCGGGCACCGGGGTGGCCCAAGTCATGATCCCAGGGTCTTGGGGTCAAGCCCCACATCAGGCTCTCTGTTCAGCAGGGAGCCTGCTGCTCCCCCTGCTTGTGCATGTGAGTAAGCTGCCTTGGAAGTGGACATCCCAGGCTCAGGTCAACCTTCAAATGACTACAGCCCCAACCCACATCTTGTGTGCATTCTCAGAGACACCATGAGCCAGCACTATCTGGCTAAGCTTTAACTAGATTTTTGACCCACAGAAACCACGTGAGATAACAAAAATAGTCAATTATGCTACTAAGTTTTGGGGTAACTTATTGCACAGCTACAGGTAAAAGATATGCTGAATAACTGTACGAAAATTCCTGGAAGAATATTTATCCCCTTGCCATACATACATGGTCCTTTGTTCTGGGGACCTGGCCTCCTCTTCAAAGACTAGACAGTCCCAGGCCTGAACACTGACTAGAACTTGGCAAGGGATCATGCCTTTGTATTGAGCCGTCTTCAGCCTCCCATCATCCAGCCTTGATTTCTTTTGATAATAAGAGTACTACTCCTGGTGGCTGACCTTCCATTTTGTACGAGAAACACTGGGCTCTTCAAACCATTTCTGGAACCCTTTGTGGGTTGGTGCCTTGGCTGCCACTCCAACCTCATGGCTCACAGTAAATGGTGTAAACCTGGCCTCTGATGGTTCAATGCCACCGCCTGACCTCAAGTGCTGCAGGGTCCTGTCATCCGTTTCTATGACAGCCACTCTTACTGTTTGTCAGCACTGGCCTATGCACGTACCCCACCACTGAACTGTTTAACGACGCTGCTGTCCCTCTCATCAGCATATTCCTAGAGCCTTGGTAAATGATGTGTTTGTCGGTGCTTCCTGTGGAATATATCCATTTGCTTGGGTTTTCTTACCTTAGAAAGTCATCATATGTATCCCAGCTTCACAATCCCTGAGCGGTTTAGCCTTCAGCTGCCATCTGTCAGGGGTCCAGCAATTTCAACCTCACTGAGCACGGGCCGTAGCTTCCTTTCATGCTTCTAGAAGCCATCCTTGTAGCAAGTTCACACAAACTCCTGCGGTCCCTGACAGAATGTCAAACCTTGTATCTCAGAAGAATACTCCCAAAGCAGTAAATTCACCCTACCCAATCTGAATCCCCCTCTCCTTTATCAAGCACCTATACTCCAGTCCCAAACACGGTCCCCAAGCTGGTACTTGCTGGTTAGGTCGTTCAGCCTCCTTAGGGTGTAGTACCTTCATCTGCCTTCTCAGCCTGAGCGCATCTCCTGCTCTGTTATGCTGGAACATAGCCCCAGTTACACACAAGGGGAGAAACTGGAGAAGAGGGCAAGAAGAGCAAATCCTGTCTCAGTGAAGGATGGCTCTGCAAGTATTCAAATAAAAGACTTTGATGGGGTTTTTGTTTCTTAGGGGGATGGTTTTTTTTTTTTTTTTTTTTTGGTTTTGTGTCTTGTTGTTTTCTTTTTAGGTAGGCCTCATGCCGAGTATGGGGACAGAACTCACCCCCCAAAGTCAAGAACTAAGCCAAGATCGAGTGCAATGCTTAACCAACAGAGCAACCCAAGTGCCCTAAAGATTTTAGCTTTGCTCGTTTTGTTTTTAAGATTTTATTTATTCTTGAGAGAGACAGAGAAAGAGGCAGAGACCTAGGCAGAGGGAGAAGCAGGCTCCGTGCCAGGAGCGCTATGCAGGACTTGATCCCAGGACCCCAGGATCAAGCCTTGAACAGAAGGCAGATAGATGCCCAACTACTGAGCCACCCAGGCGTCCCAAGATTTTAGTTTTTAATAGAGTGGGAGGGCAGCCCGGGTGGCTCAGTGGTTTAGCGCGCCATCAGCCCAGGGCCTGATCCTGGAGACCCGGGATCGAGTCCCACGTCAGGCTCCCTGCAAGGAGCCCGCCTCTGCCTCTGACTGTGCCCCTCTCTCTGTCATAAATAAATAAAATTAAAAAAAAACTAGAGTGGCTTGGCCCACTCAGTCCCATGGGCTCAGAGGGTTCAGGACGATTTCAGATCACAGGGGCCTCAATGCAGGTAACTCCATCGACACGCCCAGGGGCCAGTCTTTCCCGAACGGGAGGACTTTAGCACAGCAAACCCGCCGTGGCTGGGAGTTGAGGCTTCTCGGGAACTCCGCTTCCCTGGTCAGTAGGTCCCAGGCGGACCCTTAGCTGCTCGGCCCGCATCCCCCACGCCCACCAGCCGAGAGGAAGGCGTCCTGGCCGCTCCCCAGCAGCTCCCGAGGCGGGCTCTCGATCGCCAGTCGGCTCCCTGCCTCCGTGCGCCCGGCCCAGCACAGCCGTCCAACGCCGGGGTCCCCCTCGCTAACCACTTACTCGTCAGGACGCTCCCCAGAGCGCGTGATGTGCGCGGGCTCGTGCCCTCCGTCCGCGGGCCGCCCTCCCGAGTCAGCGATTCAGCGCCGCTGACGCCCTGACCCTGACCGTGGGGCCTGCGCATCCGCAGCCCGAGGCGAGGCCCCGCGGGGGGGGGGCGGGGGCGGCTGCGACCGGGCCTAGCACGTGCCCTCGGGCCTCGGGTCGAGGCGACCAGGCCGCGCAGGTGGCGCAGGCGGCTCGAGCCCGAGAGAACGGCTCCGCCGGCCCGGCCCGTGGTGCCGCCGCCCGCACCCCCGGGGCCGACCGTCCGCCGTCCCGTCACACCCGGGGGCGCGGGGAGCCTGGGCCAGGCTGCGGCACACCCCGCCGTCCCGCGGCCTCGCAGGTGGGCTCGGGGCTCCTGCTCCACGTGGCGAGGCCCGGTGACCCCGGAGCCCCCCGCCGCTGACAATGGCGACGTGGGGACCCGAGTCGTCCCAAGAGCCCGGAACGGAAGGCTCAGAGCCTGACCGCGGCGCCGCGAAGCTTCCTCTGGCTCCCACGGCGGCGCCGGGAGGGGCGGCTTCTCCCTGAGTCACGTGGGGTGTGGGAGGGAAGAGCCTGCGCCCCTCCCCGGGTCACGCGGTCGGCAGCGGGCACAGCCGCGCCCCTTCCGTGGGTCCCCTGCGGGGAGGGCCTGCGCTTGTGGGTTTTTCGGTGGCCAATTAGCCATCATAGAGCGTAACGCCCAGTGCTCATCCCGTCGAGTGCCCCCTCAGGGCCCGTCACCCAGTCACCCCCACCCCCGCCCTCCTCCCCTTCCACCTCCCCTAGCTCGTTTCCCGGAGTTAGGAGTCTTCATGTTCTGTCTCCCTTTCTGACGTTTCCCACACGTTTCTTCTCCCTTCCCTCATATTCCCTTTCACTATTATTTATATTCCCCAGATGAATGAGAACATACACTGTCTGTCCTCCTCCGACTGACTTACTTCACTCAGCATAATACCCTCCAGGTCCATCCACGTTGAAGCAAACGGTGGGTATTTGTCGTTTCTAATGGCTGAGGAATATTCCATTGTATACGTAGACCACAGCTCTTGACCGGAGGCTCCTTCCACAGTTTGGCTATTGTGGACATTGCTGCTAGAAACATCGGGGTGCAGGTGTCCCGGCGTTTCATTGCATCTGAATCTTTGGGGTAAATCCCCAGCAGTGCAATTGCTGGGTCGTAGGGCAGGTCTATTTTTACCTCTTTGAGGAACCTCCACACAGTTTTCCAGAGCGTCTGCACCAGTTCCCATTCCCACCAACGGTGTAAGAGGGTTCCCCTTTCTCCACATCCTCTCCAACATTTGTGGTTTCCTGCCTTGTTAATGTTCCCCATTCTCACTGGTGTGAGGTGGTATCTCATTGTGGTTTGGATTTGTATCTCCCTGATGGCCAGTGATGCGGAGCATTTCCTCATGTGCGTGTTGGCCATGTCTATGTCTTCCTCTGCGAGATTTCTCTTCATGTCTTTTGCCCATTTCATGATCACATTGTTTCTCTGTTGTTGAATTTATTTTTTTTAAAGATTTTATTTATTTATTCATAGAGACACAGAGAGAGGAAGAGAGAGGCAGAGACACAGGCAGAGGGAGAGGGAGAGAAGCAGACTCCATGCAGGGAGCCTGACGTGGGTCTCGATCCTGGGTCTCTAGGATCACACCCTGGGCTGCAAGTGGCGCTAAACCGCTAAGCCTCCAGGGTTGCCCGCTGTTGAGTTTAATAAGTTCCTTATAGATCTAGGATACTAGCCCTTTATCTGATACGTCATTTGCAAATATCTTCTCCCACTCCGCAGGTTGTCTTTTAGTTCTGTTGTTTCTTTTGCCTGCAGAAGCTTCTTATCTTGATGAAGTCCCAATAGTTCATTTTTGCTTTTCTTTTGCCTTCGTGGACGTATCTTGCAAGAAGTTACTGTGGCCGAGTTCAAAAAGGGTGTTGCCTGTGTTCTCCTCTAGGATTTTGATGGAATCTTGTCTCACATTTAGATCTTTCATCCATTTTGAGTTTATCTTTGTGTATGGTGCAAGGGAGTGGTCTAGTTTCATTCTTCTGCATGTGGATGTCCACTTTTCCCAGCACCATTTATTGAAGAGACTTTTTTCCAGTGGATAGTCTTTCCTCCTTTGTCGAATATTAGTTGACCATTAAGTGCAGGGTCCACTTCTGGGTTCTCTATTCTGGTCCATTGATCTTTGTATCTGTTTTTGTGCCAGGACCACACTGTCTTGATGACCACAGGTTTGTAGTACAACCTGAAATCTGGCATTGTGTTGCCCCCAGCTCTGGTTTTCTTTTTTAATATTCCCCTGGCTATTCAGAGTCTTTTCTGATTCCACACAAATCTTAAAATAATTTGTTCCAACTCTGTGAAGAAAGTCCATGGTATTTTGAATGGGATTGCATTAAACGTGTGCTTCTTAGGTAGCCAGAGCCGGAGCGTGGGAAGTGGACCAGGGCCTGCTCCCTGAAGTCCTCTCGGGCGGCCGGATGGGGCCTGATGGCATCACACTGGTCACCTGGGCAGGACTGTGGGCAGGGCCTGGGATCACTTGTCTGCTCACCCCCGTGTTGCGGGTGGCCAGCGTGCTGGGCAGGAGGGAGGAGCACCAGCATGGGCCTGAAAACCTTGAGGACTGAGATCGGGCCGTGGACTGGGCGCCCAGACTCTGGGACCGGCTCGTAGCCAGCCTGGTGTGACGAGGAGACGGAGGAGGGGGTGACCCTGGAGGACCCCAGAGGCAGCTAGACCCTGGGAGGGTCCCTCTGGGAATTGGGCAGAAAGAGCTTCTGAACCCGAGGGAGGGATCCTTGCACGCAGAAGTCCCAGCACTTGGTGTAAGGATTAGGGGCTGCAAGGCAGCCCTGCCCCAGTGATCAGCTTGACGACCCCCCCCACCCTTTACCTTGGGTTTTGGTGCACCAAAAGGGTCCCCAGAGGTCTGCAGAGGCATGCTCTGAACCGTGTTTTGTGGAGAGAGCAGGTTCTCAACCTTCTCTCCTAATGGCATCAGGTAGCTGATGAAGTAACTACTTCTTAATGGAAGTCTCTCCTGTGCCAGGCACCCTGACAAGGGCTTTATGTACTACCTTTTGTCCTCCTAAGAATCTTGCTGGAGGGTTCTGCACACACCCTTCATTTTCTGTCTGACCCATATAGTTTTCTCCTTCTGGAACATTCTTTTTAATTTAATAGTCTTCATAAGGATATCCTTGTATATTTTTCATTCCAAGACCCTGATCCCATTCCCAAGATCCCGTTCATGTATCTTCCTAGAATAAAAACATTTTGTACGTAGTGCCTCTGCTAGATTCACTGATGAATGTGCACAGAGTAAGACTGTGTGATAGTTGATTTCATGTGTCAGTTTGACTCCTCCAAAGGATGCTCAGATTCAATGTAACTTCTAGGTGTGTCTGTGAAGGTGTCTCTAAGTTAAATTAGCATTTGAACCAGTGCACTCATTAAAGGCCGTGGCCCTCGCCAAGGTGGGTGGGCATCTTCCTGTCCAGGAGGGCCTGAATAGAACAGACACGGGGAGGAAGGGGACTTTGTCCCTTTCTGCTTCCTGCCTGTCTCCTGAGCAAGGACATTTGCCTTCTCCTGTCCTTGGACTGGGATTTACACTATGGGCTCCCCTGGTTCTTTGAACTCCCCTGAGCCTTTGGACTCAGACTGAATTACCCCACTGTGTTACACACACACACAAACACACACACACACGGTCTACGACTCGAAGACACACATCCTGGGACTTCTCAATCTCCATACCTGATTGAGGTGATTTCTCATAATAGATCTCTTCCTTTGTATATGTCCCATTGGTTCTGTTTCTCTGAAGAACCTTGATTAATAGGGACGTAAGTCTCTATCTGAGCATCCGGACAGCCTCCAGCTGCACAACCTGCATAGTTTTGTGGGCAGCATGGACGCAGAGAGCAGGCCTCAGGCCTTCTAGAAGTGCTTGGTGATGGGGTCAAACTCAGGTGAGGCAGGGATGGGACACACAGAACTTCTGCAGGTGCAGGGACTGGCCAAGGAGAGGGCGCAGGACCCCGGGGATTATTGCTTTCCCTGGGGAGACTATTGTGAAGAGGAGAGAGATTAGGAAGGCTGAGGCCAAGCCCCGGGGGGGACCTGATGGGGGCAAAGGCTTCTCTACCTCTTCCCCCACCTGTCCTGGGCCCCACATGGGGGGGTCCCCAAGTCCCTATTGGTGTTTCTTTCTCAGAAGCTGTGAGTCACTGCTGCTCCAGTCTAGGAGGGAAGAGGACTGGGTTTGGTGGGAGGGAGTGGCAGGAGCATGGAAGGGGACAGAGTATCCTCCTTACCCCAGGGCCCCAGCATTTTCTCTGCACAAAGCAGGGGTTTTCACCACCCTGAGGATATATTGTCTCTACTGGTTCACCAGACATGTAAATCTGAACAAGAACCATGTTACTGTGCAGTTCGGCTCCCTTAGGAGGACGTTGAGGTTCCCCTACCTCAGGGACCCCACCTTGCAGGCCGGCCTCCTGGGCACTGGCCCGTGAGCTCGCAGCAGGTGCATCCTCCCCAGACACTTCCCTGGGGCCAAGGAAAGAGCCACAGAGGCTGCCATGGGACCGTTCCCCAACCGCCAACTCAAGAAAGTTCAGGATGGTGGCAGCCAGGAAGCAGGCATGCAACGGCCCCGCCCCTGGGAGGGCACAGGAAGGTGCTGGCCCAGCCCCGAGAAGGCCCCAGAACCAGCGCAAAGCTAACAGCCCAGCACGTCCACACCATGTCCTGGATCCCTGTCCTGCTGGCACTTCTGGCACACTGCATAGGTGAGAACACCCCGGAGTTCACTACCCCGGCCCCATCCCCGGCCTTCCTCTGCATGCCCCCCACCATGCCCATATGTTTCTGTGTCCCCAGGTGGTGGCTCCCAGCCGGTGCTGAACCAGCCACCATCCATGTCCTCATCCCTCGGAACCACAATCCACCTGCCTTGCACCTTGAGCAGGGACCACGATGTCAGCGTTTACAACATCTTCTGGTACCAGCAGAAGCCCGGCCAGCCTCCCAGATTCTTGCTGAGATATTTCTCCCACTTGGACAACCACCAGGTTCTTTGAAAGAATTAACAAGATAGATAAACCATTAGCCAGCCTTATTAAAAAGAAGAGAGAGAAGACTCAAATTAATAAAATCATGAATGAGAAAGGAGAGATCACTACCAACACCAAGGAAATACAAACGATTTTAAAAACATATTATGAACAGCTATATGCCAATAAATTAGGCAATCTAGAAGAAATGGACGCATTCCTGGAAAGCCACAAACTACCAAAACTGGAACAGGAAGAAATAGAAAACCTGAACAGGCCAATAACCAGGGAGGAAATTGAAGCAGTCATCAGAAACCTCCCAAGACACAAGAGTCCAGGGCCAGATGGCTTCCCAGGGGAATTTTATCAAACGTTTAAAGAAGAAACCATACCTATTCTCCTAAAGCTGTTTGGAAAGATAGAAAGAGATGGAGTACTTCCAAATTCGTTCTATGAGGCCAGCATCACCTTAATTCCAAAACCAGACAAAGACCCCACCAAAAAGGAGAATTACAGACCAATATCCCTGATGAACATGGATGCAAAAATTCTCAACAAGATACTGGCCAATAGGATCCAACAGTACATTAAGAAAATTATTCACCATGACCAAGTAGGATTTTTCCCTGGGACACAAGGCTGGTTCAACACCCGTAAAACAATCAATGTGATTCATCATATCAGCAAGAGAAAAACCAAGAACCATATGATCCTCTCATTGGATGCAGAGAAAGCATTTGACAAAATACAGCATCCATTCCTGATCAAAACTCTTCAGAGTGTAGGGATGGAGGGAACATTCCTTGACATCTTAAAAGCCATCTATGAAAAGCCCACAGCAAATATCATTCTCAATGGGGAAGCACTGGGAGCCTTTCCCCTAAGATCAGGAACAAGACAGGGATGTCCACTCTCACCACTGCTGTTCAACATAGTACTGGAAGTCCTAGCCTCAGCAATCAGACAACAAAAAGACATTAAAGGCATTCAAATTGGCAAAGAAGAAGTCAAACTCTCCCTCTTCGCCGATGACATGATACTCTACATAGAAAACCCAAAAGTCTCCACCCCAAGATTGCTAGAACTCATACAGCAATTCGGTAGCGTGGCAGGATACAAAATCAATGCCCAGAAATCAGTGGCATTTCTATACACTAACAATGAGACTGAAGAAAGAGAAATTAAGGAGTCAATCCCATTTACAATTGCACCCAAAAGCATAAGATACCTAGGAATAAACCTAACCAAAGATGTAAAGGATCTATACCCTCAAAACTATAGAACACTTCTGAAAGAAATTGAGGAAGACACAAAGAGATGGAAAAACATTCCATGCTCATGGATTGGCAGAATTAATATTGTGAAAATGTCAATGTTACCCAGGGCAATATACACGTTTAATGCAATCCCTATCAAAATACCATGGACTTTCTTCAGAGAGTTAGAACAAATTATTTTAAGATTTGTGTGGAATCAGAAAAGACCCCGAATAGCCAGGGGAATTTTAAAAAAGAAAACCATATCTGGGGGCATCACAATGCCGGATTTCAGGTTGTACTACAAAGCTGTGGTCATCAAGACAGTGTGGTACTGGCACAAAAACAGACACATAGATCAGTGGAACAGAATAGAGAATCCAGAAGTGGACCCTGAACTTTATGGGCAACTAATATTCGATACAGGAGGAACGACTATCCATTGGAAGAAAGACAGTCTCTTCAATAAATGGTGCTGGGAAAATTGGACATCCACATGCAGAAGAATGAAACTAGACCACTCTCTTTCACCATACACAAAGATAAACTCAAAATGGATGAAAGATCTAAATGTGAGACAAGATTCCATCCAAATCCTAGAGAAGAACACAGGCAACACCCTTTTTGAACTCGGCCACAGTAACTTCTTGCAAGATACATCCACGAAGGCAAAAGAAACAAAAGCAAAAATGAACTATTGGGACTTCATCAAGATAAGAAGCTTTTGCACAGCAAAGGATACAGTCAACAAAACTCAAAGACAACCTACAGAATGGGAGAAGATATTTGCAAATGACGTATCAGATAAAGGGCTAGTTTCCAAGATCTATAAAGAACTTATTAAACTCAACACCAAAGAAACAAACAATCCAATCATGAAATGGGCAAAAGACATGAACAGAAATCTCACAGAGGAAGACATAGACATGGCCAACATGCATATGAGAAAATGTTCTGCATCACTTGCCATCAGGGAAATACAAATCAAAACTACAATGAGATACCACCTCACACCAGTGAGAATGGGAAAAATTAACAAGGCAGGAAACAACAAATGTTGGAGAGGATGCGGAGAAAAGGGAACCCTCTTACACTGTTGGTGGGAATGTGAACTGGTGCAGCCACTCTGGAAAACTGTGTGGAGGTTCCTCAAACAGTTAAAAATATACCTGCCCTACGACCCAGCAATTGCACTGTTGGGGATTTACCCCAAAGATACAAATGCAATGAAACGCCGGGACACCTGCACCCCGATGTTTATAGCAGCAATGGCCACGATAGCCAAACTGTGGAAGGAGCCTCGGTGTCCAACAAAAGATGAATGGATAAAGAAGATGTGGTTTATGTATACAATGGAATATTACTCAGCTATTAGAAATGACAAATACCCACCATTTGCTTCAACGTGGATGGAACTGGAGGGTATTATGCTGAGTGAAGTAAGTCAGTCGGAGAAGGACAAACATTATATGTTCTCATTCATTTGGGGAATATAAATAATAGTGAAAGGGAATATAAGGGAAGGGAGAAGAAATGTGTGGGAAATATCAGAAAGGGAGACAGAACGTAAAGACTGCTAACTCTGGGAAACGAGCTAGGGGTGGTAGAAGGGGAGGAGGGCGGGGGGTGGGAGTGAATGGGTGACGGGCACTGGGGGTTATTCTGTATGTTAGTAAATTGAACACCAATAAAAAATAAATTAAAAAAAAAAGAAAATCCCCTACAGATCCAGGCTTTAAAGTTAATTTGTATAGAGTTTTGCAAAGAATTCCCATAATTATTTTGTGTTCGTCTGTCATTAATGCCCCTTCCTTGTTCACATGTCTCTTCATTCATTCCTCTTTCAGCTTTCCTGTAACTTATTCTCTTCTCCATTTTGTCACGTTGACATTAGTTCACCGGGTCAGTCGCTGACCTTGCTGGGTGACTCAGAGCCTGGGAGTCTGCTCCTTTCCTCACCCCTGGTCAGAGGACTGATGATAAAGAGTTTTCCCCATCCCCAACCAGCCAATCTTTTCTCTCTTGCCTATAAGAGCTCCCCATGGATATCATAACACCAAATGGGTGACTTTCTAAACAAAAGGGAGTCTGTTGTGGTACTTACATTGTTCATATTAAAAGCATTGGCTCCAGCGAGATTAATTTCTGGAGTATCTGGCATGAGGTGGACTGAAGTTTTATCCTTGTCCCAAAATTCTCTGTGCTTTGGCTGTGGAAGAAAACACAATAACAACATTACTTTGCAATTTGTAATTCTTCTAGTTCAGTGCACTACTTTCAACTTTTCTGATCTTAAATTTTTTCATATTAAGGAAAAACATCTAAAAGTTTTCCACGTTACTCAAATTTAATATGAAATTAATATTAATATATTTTTGTTTAAAACTTATAAACAACAATAAAACAATCCTACTAACATTACATATTAAAACCTAAAATCATCAATGGTATCATTTTACAAATAGATTACTGGGTTAATTATCAGTCACTTACAAGCATGACTTAATTTTAACATAGATGGGGAAAAGTGACTTTCAATACTAATATTCTCAGCATTCAACTTAGCAAGGACATCTTTTGGTGTGTCAACGAATACGTGTCTACCTGAGGCTCTCTATAGGTGTCCGATAGACACTGTCTAGTAGGATCTTCTGAGCATTTTTGACTCTCAACTCTTCAGGAGACCCTGCAAGTCAGCCTTATAGATGGCCTGGGAAAGAAAACAAAGTTAGATAGAAGCGTTTTTTTTTCTTTAATTATGATAAGAAAGCAGTTTCATGGTATATTTTACCTCCCACAAACTAATTAAAATTGAGCATTGGCCCGACAAACACAATTCATCATGTGTAGAGCAGGTTGCATTAGAGCCCAGCAACGTTCTAGTCTGCTTTTTCTGTGGCGGGGCACCTATGCACTCATAAAGAAGAATGATGCAGAAGGAGCTCTCTCTCTATGGGATGCATGGAAGGTTTTCAATAATATTTAAGTAACCTCATACTAGCTCGGGTGGACTTTTATTTTTTTTTTTTTTTTCGGGTGGACTTTTAAAGCAATAATAACAGGCTTTCCAGTAAGTTTTCTATACAGCAGGCAGAACGATCTTTATAAAATTCACAATTCAAATCTGACACCACAACATTCCTCTCATCACATGGCTTCCCATTGGCCTTAGGAAAAAGATCAAATTCTTTACATGGACTAGAAGGTGAGGATAATCTAGCACCATCTTATATGCTTCCCTTTGACCTACGGATTCTGTCCACACTGGTTTTTTGGTTTGTGATTCGTACACAGCCCTCTCCTTTTGCATATATTGGTCATTCTGTAGGAATCCCTGTGTCTTCCTCACAGAACCAGCTCCTGTCCTCCCTTGCAATCCCTATTAATGTAGTATTTCCTTAGATAATCTTTCCCCACCTCACTTTTTCATAGCACCATTGATCATTATTTCTCATCCATCAGATTTTTTATTGATATTCTCTAGTTAATATCTGTTTATTTGCTAGCAATGTAAATTCCCTAAAGTCTGAAACTTTGTCTTGGTTCTTCCTCTTCCTTCACCATTGGATCTTCAGTGCTTAGCACAATACCTGGCACATGGTGTATTTTAAAGGGATAATTAAGAATCCAATCCTATTGTGGTAAACAGTAACAAGGTTGTTCAAAAAATTGAGTATAGAAATACTGTATGCTCCAGTAATTCCACTACTGGGTATTTACCCAAAGAAAATGAAAACTCTAATTCAAAATCATACATGCAACCTAAATGTTTACTGTAGCATTATTGACAATAGCCAAGGTATGGAAGCAATCAAGAGATGGATGGATAACGAAGATATGGTTTATGTATACACACACACGCACGCATGCATGAAATATTACTCAGGATACAAAAAAGGATGAGATCTTGCCATTTGTGACAACACAGATGGACCTAGAGGATATTCTGTTAAGTGAAATAAGTCAAACTGAGAAAGACAAATACCACATGATTTCACTTATATTTGGAATCTAAACAACAAAAACAAATGAATAAAAACAAGCAAACAAAAAAAAAGAAGAAACAGATCAATAGATATAGAAAAACACTGACAATTATAAAGAGGGAAGGGGTAGGGGGTTGGGCAAAGTGGGTGAAAGGGAGTGGGGCATACAGGCTTCCAGTTATGGAATGAATAAGTCATTGCGAAGAAAGGTACAGCATGGGGAATATAGTCAACGGAGTTGAAATAGGATTGTATGGTCACAGATAGTAGCTACTCTTCTGGTTGAATCACTATGCTTTACTCGTGAAACTAATGTGCCATTAGGTGTAAACTGTAATTTTAAAACAAAGAATTCAATCCCTGGTTCCACAATTTCGATCACAGTTGGCTTTTCATTTTCCCTAGATATCTCTTCCTTTTGAATTAGGATTTACATTTTCTTGGTCATTTGTTTCTTTTTTTCACTTTCCTGTAATATTTTTTAAATAATAAATTTATTTTTTATTGGTGTTCAATTTGCCAACATACAGAATAACACCCAGTGCTCATCCCGTCAAGTGCCCACCTCAGTGCCCGTCACCCATTTACCCCCAGCCCCTGCCCTCATCCCCTTCCACCACCCCTAGTTCATTTCCTAAAGTTAGTAGTCTTCGTGTTCTGTCTCCCATTCTGATATTTCCTACCCATTTCTTCTCCCTTCCCTTCTATTCCCTTTCACTATAATTTATATTCCCCAAATGAATGAGACCACATAATGTTTGTCCTTCTCTGATTGACTTATTTCACTCAGCATAATACCCTCCAGTGCCATCCAATTGAAGCAAATGGTGGGTACTTGTCGTTTCTAATGCCTAAGTAATATTCCATTGTATACATAAACCACATCTTCTTTATCCATTCATCTTTCGATGGACACTGAGGCTCCTTCCACAGTTTGACTATTGTGGACATCGATGCTAGAAACATCAGGGTGTGGGTGTCCTGGCGTTTCATTGCACCTGTATCTTTGGGGTCAATCCCCAGCAGTGCAACTGCTGGGTCGTAGGGCAGATCTATTTTTCACTCTTTGAGGAGCCTCCACACAGTTTTCCAGAGTGGCTGCACCAGTTCACATTCCCACCAACAGTGAAGGAGGGTTCCCCTTTTTCCATATCATCTCCCACATTCATTGTTTCCTGCCTTGTTAATTTTCCCCTTACTCACGAGTGGGAGGTGGTATCTCATTATGGTTTCTATTTGTATTTCCCTGATGGCAAGTTATGTGGAGCATTTTCTCATGTACTGGTTGGCCATGTCTGTGTCTTCCTCTGTGAGATTTCTGTTCCTGTGTTTTGCCCATTTCATGATTGGATTGTTTGTTTCTTTGCTGTTGAGTTTAAGAAGTTCTTTATAGATCTTGGAAACTAGCCCTTTATCTGATACGTCATTTGCAAATATCTTCTCCCATTCTGTAGGTCGTCTTTGAGTTTTGTGGACTGTATCCTTTGCTGTGCAAAAGCTTCTTATCTTGATGAAGTCCCAATAGTTCATTTTTGCTTTTGTTTCTTTTGCCTTCGTGGATGTATCTTGCTAGAAGTTACTGTAGCCGAGTTAAAAAAGGGTGTTGCTTCTGTTCTCCTCTAGGATTGTGATGGAATCTTGTCTCACATTTAGATCTTTCATCCGTTTTGAGTTTATCTTTGTGTATGGTGCAAGAGAGTGGTCTAGTTTCATTCTTCTGCATGTGGATGTCCAATTTTCCCAGCACCATTTATTGAAGAGACTGTCTTTCTTCCAATGGATAGTCTTTCCTCCTTTGTCGAATATTAGTTGACCATAAAGACATTAAAGGCATTCAAATTGGCAAAGAAGAAGTCATACTCTCCCTCTTTGCTGATGACATGATTTCATGCCGATGACATGATAAAAAAATGATATTTTAGTAACTAGTTAATAGCATACAAATAACAAGCTAGAAAGATATATGAGGAGTGAATTGTGGAGTAAAATTTCTATCTTAGTGAAGAACATTTTATATTTTAGCGTGTAAAGTATGATGGATATCCAAAATTCAAAAGAAGGGATTCTCAAAAAGGATTACATACAGATTTTGAAGTTTCCCTTTCTCATTCTTTAGAAACTTGATTCATATGCATTCCTTTGTATACTAATGTTATTCAGGTTAATGCAGAGTTTACATTTCTCTAAAAACTGGCCTAAATCTACCACTTGGCAACTCATGTCAAGGATGGGTATGGGTACACTTTTCTATAACAAATGTATTCATTAGGAGAAAGCATTCCTTGAAGCTCTGGGAACCAAGTTTAAATAATTAAAAGAACCCGTGATTTCCAGTAGAATGGGCAAAAAATATGAATAAATCTAAAAATATTTCAGGTAAACTAATGAAACACCACAGTGTGGAGACTACTACATTAAGGGAAACTAGTGAGTTTGGAGCATGCTGCTAACCTTTGAAATTAATTTTAAGGAAGTATCCCTGTCATTCTTCAATTGAGAGGCCATGGCAATTTTCATGTTTAGGAAACACACAGCACACGTTCAAGAATCTACGAAAAATTCTGGTAGCACCACCAAGAGTAAAAAATAAAACTTTCTAAATAAGCCTAGCTGTAAGGTAGACATTCAGTAAACTTGGTAAAATGCTAAAGGGAAGTGCTTATTAGGGAGAGTTGCGTTTTCCCAAGGCCTAGGAGGAATGACCAGGCAAAGCTGTGGAAGGCTTTCTCCCCAGAGAACAGCTCACGACTCAGGCACCTCGGCTGGTCCTCTCTGCACAAGCAACAACTTACATCACTCTGCAGGTAGTGGGCTTTCCCGGCTTGGATCACATTGTTCTGGTCAGGAAAGCAAGACCAGTCAGTGGTGCAGATACTGGCGATAATCCACATCACTTGCTAAGGCCTGGCCTTCTTTGGCAGCTTTGATGGACACCATGTCCACTGGGATGGAGATCTTGGCCTTGTGGTTATTGTAGGCCTTTTTGTACAGCCTGCCATTCTGCATTTTTTTTTAATTTTTTATTTATTTATGATAGTCACACACAGAGAGAGAGAGGCAGAGACACAGGCAGAGGGAGGAGCAGGCTCCATGCACTGGGAGCCTGATGTGGGATTCGATCCCAGGTCTCCAGGATCGCGCCCTGGGCCAAAGACAGGCACCAAACCGCTGCGCCACCCAGGGATCCCCCATTCTGCATTTTTAACACAGTTGCTGCCCAAGCCAGCTTAGGGTCTTCCTTGGTATTGCGACATCCAATATAATGGCCTTTCTGTTTCTCGTAAGCGGTTTTCCATAGATACTGGTATACGTGAACAAAAAAGAAGAGTCATGTTTCTCAATTCACTTTTTCTAAACAGTCTGCTCCAAGTATGTCCACCTCCCTTACATTAGCCTTTTTTGGGCACTGTTTTTCATGAAGTCCATACTCTAAGATTTAGGATTCCTAACCCATTGGTTTGTCTTCTATGTCTACATGCATGAACACATTATGAGCATTTCTAAGGCAAGAAGTGTTCTTCTGGATTATCCCCAATACAGGCTTATCTAGTGTTTCCCAACCTTGAGTCACTGTCTACTACCTTCACCTTCTGCCACAATCAAGTAGCACCGTACTTCATACTTTAAATTTAATAAACAAAAAAATCTAGTCAATAAACTGAAGTATAAACTTTGAAATAGTTGTATTCTAAAATTTATAATCTCATTTAAATGGAAAAATATATTTCTAGCACATATTAACATATAACTTTTAAAAAAGGCTTGTCCATCCACTGGACAAGAACATCCTGTATGTTTAAAATTCTCACAGGAGAAACTTTATGTATGCTGCACTTCAAGAAACAACAGAACTTTTTGTATTCATTGAATTTTTATAAGTGCTTGTAAATTACATGATTTTGAGACGACAGTGAAAAGAAAATAAAAACCTGCACTTAAACATAAGAACAACAGAACCAAGCCCGATGCAGAAGGGGCACCAAACTGTTGTACAAGTTATTCTTGGTTTTGCGATTTCAAAGCAAGACACTAATCACGATGATCTCCTTTCTACTTAAGTGTATTAATGGGGAATTAAGCTAAAGATCAGAAAAATATTCACTCCCATATGACATCTATTAGCATTGGTTAAGGCTGGGAAAAAAGGAGCTCTCACATCACTGGCGATCTCCCTGGAAGCCCTGGCGTGCTGAATTGGGATGGCATCTTCCCGCAGGTCATAACCCTTCATCTTGACATCTTCTCAAGCTTGGTTACAATGTTTCTGCAAATGGAGATTGCAATGCCACAGTTAATCTGAAGAGGGAGCCACTGAGTCAGCCTTACTGATGTGTAAGAAAACCTGTTAATAAGTCACATGGAAAATTAGTCTCCTGTTAAGACTTATAAAAGAGGCTGGTTTCATACTGAAATTAAGTTCTAGTAGGTTTTTTAAATGAAATTTAGTAAAGTTCATTCTTTTCAAGAAAGAAATTAGGAGACAGTAAATCAAGTAAAAAATGAGAAAAATAGATAGCGTTTGGCTTTAAAAGGAAAACTCAGTGATGGGCCACTGAAAAGAGAACCAAGTAATACTATACTTGCATATATGTATGTTTTTCTGTGGTGTTTTTGGTGAAAGCAGTGCATGTTTCCTTCCAACAAAGATAAGGACACACATCTCTATTTATAAACACAACGTGCATATGCATATGCGTGCCCGTGTACGTGGGTGCTCACACGTGGCACTTCTCATTAGTTTAAATACTAGAAATCAAAGGAATGGTAGGGAAATGCCTTTTGCTAAATTTCCTCTGGAACATATCAACTTAAGTTTCAGTTAGGCAGAAAATATTGTGTAACGCAAGTGAGCGTGTAGCTCCTTACATCACTGATCTGTACGGCATTGATCTTGGACTGCAGCATCCCTGGGGTGTCCGCTGGCACATTCACATTCGCCTTCTCTCTCTCCCAGGCATCACGACACAATGGCTGCTAAAAACGAAAAACGAGAGATGGTTGATAAGTAAATAGGCCAATTACCGCACGAATAAAATTATAGGGACAGTTAACGGTTCTCTTTGGATGTTCTCAGATATGAATGATATAAATCTAGATCACATTTTGTTTTCATTGTGTGAATTTTCTGGGTTTTTTTTTTTTTTTTTTTTGGTTGTTGTTGTTGTTGTTAAGTACTCTCCACAGCCAGCATGGAGCCCAACATGGGGCTTGAACTCACGACCTTAAGATCAAGACCCGAGCTGAGATCAAAAATCGAATGCTCAACTGACTGAACCACCCAGGCACCCCTTCATTTCTGTTTTTATTTAAAAGGTGCCAATAATGACTCCAACAAGAAGAATACATTGATGTGTGATAGAATATAACTGGAAAATGAATCCGAAATACAGTAGTAAAATGATCCTTTTTCATCAAGTCACATGTAATCATCTGGCAGGAAAACCTACATTGCAGGTAACTATGATAATCCACATCACTAATCAAATCCTGGCTTTCTTAGCCCAAATAACTATCATGGTATCGAATATTGAGGCCATCCCTGGACTTTTCAATTTCCCTCATGATTGAAAAGCAATAAAAGGTGGCAGTTCTGTGATCATGGTATTACCTGGGAGACTTGCATTACAAGCAAGACCTCAAAATGTATTCAAGAATGGGTATCCGAGTCTGCAGGATATAAAGATGCCGACCGCATCTATGTCAAAGTGTCATCTAGGTAACTGAACTGTAGATACCATTAACTTATTGACTACGAAAGTGTATCTGGATACATGAATGTTCAAGGTTCTAATCCTGGTAGTAGCAACTTAAATGTCACACAATTCTTATGGAGACTTCTTCAACACGTCCGAACACATCATCAACCCCACTCACCTCACTGATCTGTATAGCACCGATCTTTGCCTGGATGACTTCAGGGGTATCAACAATGCTGGTGAATTTGAAGTCCTCCGGCTTTATACAACCTCTCATTCAAGAGGTTCTTGAATGGGCATTCTTCACTCTCATCACTTCCACAGAACCCTCTGGCCACCATCCTATACCCTTCAAACGTTCCAGGTCTGATCTGTACATGTTCCGTATGAAGGAAAGGACCACAGAGTTCAAAGGAGTCAAGTCTGCTCACTGTATCACCATGATGCCAGCAGGCCACACACTACCTCTATTTAAACTAGCTGGGTGGCCAGTCCCATGGAATGGAAGGATCAACAGTAAATATTAATATTTGGTGTTACATCTCTGACACACATCTCTGGGAGAAGTTCACATAATCCTACAGGAATTGGAGCAGGGCTGACAAGTGACCCATGTGGAATGACAGCAATGGCACATTGTTTTGTTTTTATACAAGGTTGACCATCTGCGCTCACCACTTGAAATCTGCCTTTTTTGCACTACTGAGAATCACATCTGTAAGAACTTGAGAGAATAAGGTCTTCAGAGGCATATATAACGAGGAAAAATATATACTTCTACCTGTATACACCACTCTATCTATAAATGTATGTACCAGATAAACTTAAAATCCAACATTTCCTTACGTTTATATTTGTTTCTGAAATTTAGATATTTCATCATGCAACCGTAATGGGTTAAAAACAAAACAGTTGGAAGGAATAGGTATCATGATGACACTAAACGCGTGTCTTTCAATAGTAACTCTGAACGTGAATGGGCTTAATGACCCCATCAAAAGGCACAGGGTTTCAGACTGGATGAAAAATCAGGACCCATCTATTTTCTGTCTACAAGAGACCCATTTTAGACAGAAGGACACCTACAGCCTGAAAATAAAAGGTTGGAGAACCATTTACCATTCGAATGGTCCTCAAAAGAAAGCAGGGGTAGCCATCCTTATGTCAGATAAACTGAAATTTATCCTGAAGACTGTAGTGAGAGATGAAGAGGGACACTATATCATACTTAACGGATCTATCCAAGAAGAGGACTTAACAATCATCAACATATATGCCCCGAATGTGGGAGCTGCCAAGTATATCAATCAATTAATAACCAAAGTTAAGACAAACTTAGATAATCATACACTTATACTTGGTGACTTCAGTATAGTGCTTTGTACACTCGATAGGTCTTCTAAAAACAACATCTTCAAAGAAACGAGAGCTTTAAATGATACACTGGACCAGATGGATTTCACAGATATCTACAGAACTTTATGTCCAAACGCAACTGAATACACATTCTTCTCAAGTGCACATGGAACTTTCTCCAGAATAGACCACATACTGGGTCACAAATCAGGTCTGAACCGATACCAAAAGATTGGGATCGTCCCCTGCGTATCTCAGACCATAATGCCTTGAAATTAGAACTAAATCACAACAAGAAGTTTGGAAGGATTTCAAACACGTGGAGGTTAAGGACCATCCTGCTACAAGATGAAAGGATCCACCAGGAAATTAAGGAAGAATTAAAAGAATTCATGGAAACTAATGAGAATGAAGATAAAACTATTCAAAATCTTTGGGATATAGCAAAAGCAATCCTGAGGGCGAGACACATCGCAATACAAGTAGCCCAAAAACTGGAAAGAGCTCAAATACAAAAGTTAACCTTACACCTAAGGACCTAGAGAAGAAAGAGCAAATAGATCCTACACCCAGCAGAAGACGAGAGTTAACAAAGATACGAACAGAACTCAAGGAAATCGAGACCAGAAGACCTGTGGAACAGATCAACAAAACCAGGAGTTGGTTCTTTGAAAGAATTAGTAAGATAGATAAACCATTAGCCAACCTTATAAAAAAGAAGAGAGAGAGGACTCAAATTAATAAAATCGTGAATGAGAAAAGAGAAATCACTACCAACACCAAGGAAATACAAACAATTTTAAAAACATATTATGAGCACCATACGCCAATAAATTCGGCAATCTAGAAGAAACGGACGTGTTACTGGAAAGCCACAAACTACCAAAACTGGAAATGGAAGAAATAGGAAACCTGAACAGGCCAATAACCAGGGAGGAAATTGAAGCAGTCATCAAAAACCTCCCAAGACACAAAGTCCAGGGCCAGATGGCTTCCCAGGGGAATTCTATCAAACGTTTAAAGAAGAAACCTTACCTATTCTACTAAACCTGTTTGGAAAGATAGAAAGAGATGGAGTACTTCCAAACTCGTTTGTTCTATGAGGCCAGCATCACCTTAATTCCAAAACCAGACAAAGAACCCACCAAACAGGAGAGTTGTAGACCAATATCCCTGATGAACATGGATGAAAAAATTCTCAACAAGATACTAGCCAATAGGATCCAACGGTACATTAAGAAGATTATTCAGCGTGACCAAGTGGGGTTTATCCCCGGGATGCAAGGCCGGTTCGACGCTCATAACACAATCAATGTGATTCATCATATCAGCAAGAGAAAAAACAAGAACCATATGATCTTTTCAATAAACGTAGAGAAAGCATTTGACAAAATACAGCATCCATTCTGATCAAAACTCTTCAGAGTGTAGGGAGAGAGGGAACTTTCCTCGACATCTTAAAAGCCATCTATGAAAAGCCCACAGCACATATCATTATCAATGGGGAAGCACTGGGAGCCTTTCCCCTAAGATCAGGAACAAGACAGGGATGTCCACTCTCACCACTGCTATTCAACATAGTCCTAGAAGTCCTAGCCTCAGCAATCAGACAACAAAAAGACAGAAAAGGCATTCAAATTGGCAAAGAAGAAGTCAAACTCTCCCTCTTCGCCGATGACATGATACTCTACATAGAAAACCCAAAAGTCTCCACCCCAAGATTGCTAGAACTCATACAGCAATTTGGCAGTGTGGCAGGATACACAATCAATGCCCAGAAATCAGTGGTATTTCTAGACACTAACAATGAGACTGAAGAAAGAGAAATTAAGGAGTCAATCCCCTTTACAATTGCTCCCAAAAGCATAAGTTACCTAGGAATAAACCTAACCAAAGAGGTAAAGGATCTATACCCTAAAAACTACAGACCACTCCTGAAGGAAATTGAGAAAGACAAAGGAGATGGAAAATTATTCCATGCTCATGGATAGGAAGAATTAATATTGTGAAAATGTCAATGTTACCCAGGGCCATTACCACGTTTCATGCAATCCCTATCAAAATACCATGGACTTTCTTCAGAGAGTTGGAACAAATTATTTTAAGATTTGTGTGGAATCAGAAGAGACCCCGAATACCTAGGGGAATTAAAAAAAAAAAAAGAAAGCCAGGGCTGGGGCATCACAATGCCAGATTTCAGGTTGTACTACAAAGCTGTGGTCATGAAGACAGTGTGGTCCTGGCACAAAAACAGACACAGATCAATGGAACAGAATAGGGAATCCAGAAGTGGACCCTCAACTTTATGGGCAACTAATATTCGACAAAGGAGGAAAGACTATCCACTGGAAGTAAGATGGTCTCTTCAATAAATGGTGCTGGGAAAATTGGACATCCACATGCAGAAGAATGAAACTAGACCACTCTCTTGCACCATACACAAAGATAAACTCAAAACAGATGAAAGATCTAAATGTGAGACAAGATTCCATCACAATCCTACAGAACATGGGCAACACCCTTTTTTAACTCGACCACAGCGACTTCTTGCAAGATACATCCATGAAGGCAAGAGAAACAAAAGCAAAAGTGAACTATTGGGACTTCATCAAGGTAAGAAGCTTTTGCACAGCAAAGGATACAGTCCACAAAACTCAAAGACAACCTACAGAATGGGAGAAGATATTTGCAAATGACGTATCAGATAAAGGGCTAGTTTCCAAGATCTATAAAGAACTTCTTAAACTCAACAGCAAAGAAACAAACAATCCAATCATGAAATGGGCAAAACACAGGAACAGAAATCTCACAGAGGAAGACACAGACATGGCCAACCAGTACATGAGAAAATGCTCCACATAACTTGCCATCAGGGAAATACAAATCAAAACCACAATGAGATACCACCTCACATCAGTGAGAAAGGGGAAAATTGACAAGACAGGAAATCACGAATGTGGGAGAGTATATGGAGAAAGGGAACAATCCTGCACTATTGGTTCGAATGAGAACTGGTGCAGCCACTCTGGAAAACTGGGTGGAGGTTCCTCAAAGAGTTAAAAACATATCTGCCCTATGACCCAGCAATTGCACTGCTGGGGATTTACCCCAAAGATACAGATGCAGTGAAATTCCGGGAACCCTGCACCCCGATGATTATAGCAGCAATGTCCACAATACCAAACTGTGGAAGGAGCCTCGGTGTCCATCAAAAGATGAATGGATAAAGATGTGGTTTATGTATACAATGGAATATTTCTCAGCCATTAGAAACGGAAGTACCCAACATTTGCTTCGACGTGGATGGAACTGGATGGTGTTATGCTGAGTGAAGTAAGTCAGTCGGAGAAGGAGAAACATTATATGGTCTCATTCATTTGGGGAATATGAAAAATAGCGAAAGGGAATAAAGGGGAAAGGAGAAAAAAAAGTGGGAAATATCAGAAAGGGAGACAGAACATGAAAGACTCCTCACTCTGGGAAATGTGAACTAGGGGTTGTCGAAGAGGAGGATGGCGGGGGGTGGGTATGACTGGGTGACTGATGGGCACTGAGGTGGGCACTTGACGGGATGAGCACTGGGTGTTCCTCTGTATGTTGACAAATTGAACACCAATAAAAAATAAAATTATTATTAAACAAAAGGAAAAAAAAAACAATTGGGACTGAAATTTTCTACCTAATTACATAGAGTAAGAGAGATTTTCTTTGTCTTAAGAAAAAAGAATTGCCTCATAAGGAATCCTCCATAAAACAATGTTCCAAATGATTCTTTTACCATGAAATATACAGATTATGTAAGGTTCTATTAAAATCACCACTTAAATTATATCCCTAGGTAGTACACCGTGACACTATTCACAGAGACACACGTCTCCCCCAAGAGTCTGGTGACAAATACATGCACATCACTCTGCAGTTCGTAGGCCTTCTTAGCCTGCCAGATCACATCATTCTGTCCTGTCAAACATGTCCGCTGGTGCAGATAATTACAATGATCAATATCACTAACCAGGACCTAGCACTTCTTAGCCTGAACAAGTGACATCATGTCCAATGGTGTATTGGGAATTCTTTCAAACTTCTCATAAGCTTTCTTGTATTTTCTGTCACTCTGGATCTTGGCAGTGTGTATAGACCATACCAATTTGGGGTCATCTTGTAGGGTGCGGAAACCCACGTGGTGGCCCAGTTGCTTATGCTAACCTTCTTTGTACTTGTACTAAAGTGGTGAAAAATCAGATAAACAGATATATGAAAATAATGTAGTACGGTCTTTTGAACAAATGTTTTCCGAATATTGGCAGTCATTTTATATTTCAGTTCACTCTGAGCAAAATAGAGCTATTTTAGGTAGTTTGATAGAGAACGGGAATAAATCAGGAGGGCAATAGGATGGTGAATAAGAGTCATTACAAAAAATTATAGCTGATATTTACTGAGCAATGACTATATATGCCAGACACTATTATGAGTGCTTCATATGTATCAGGCTGATCCGTGTGAAACTGCTGTGTTTTTTAGCAAAAAATAGTTGAGTAGTAGCAACTACAGTCCCATTTAATCTTCCCAACATCTCTGTGAAGTGCATGCTATTATTATTACATTTTTCAGATGTGGAAAATAAGACACAGTGGGTGTAATCATGGGTCTCCAAAGGCCGCCTGAATGGTGGAACATTAATAAATTATCTGGTCCCCCAAGAGGACTAACAATACCTCAGTAGGAAAAAGTTATTTGTGTGGTTTGGGAGACAGGTAAAATGGCGCATATTTCACAGGAATGGAAAGCAAGGTGATTGGTTTGAATTAGATGACAACAAAAGCCCTGGAACAAGAGTTTCCATCTTGTTCAGACTTGTCCTAAAAGTGTCTTAGGACTAGACTAAGGTAATATCTTTTCTATATTTGGATAACATAGAAAAGTTTGGACAAAAGGGAGGGAGAGACACCTGGGAATAAGGCAGATCCTATAGACTGGCTACTGTATTTAGAGACAAAAATGAGAAATAAGAGGGAAGAAACAGGTGGATACACAAGATAAAAAATAGAGAAGAGCCCAGATAAAGGGAACAGGATTGCTTAAAGATTTGGAGCTGAGGGTGGGAGGTAGGGAGCTTGGTAGGATAATTATTTTGACTAAGTTTTTAAATTACTATTAAATGAACTTCAAAAGGTTGCTGAGAGCATTATACATAAGCCTCCAGTATAAAATCTTATGTATAGAATGTGATTTCGGTCTTGTCTGATATGAAACTTTCAACTGTGATCTAGATTTATGGAGAATGTCATAAATATTTGGGGGATAAAATGACACTGGTCAATAATCAAATAGATTGTTTCCTGAATTTTTCCCAAGAATTCTGCATAGATTCTTCATGTTTTTTTTTTTCACTTCTACTTGGAAACAACCAAGAAGTTATACATATACCTCATCTATGCTAACCTTAATGTGCTTCATTCGGTTTTAATGTTTTATTGTTTTGAAGATGTATCTGACAGGGAGAGAGAATGAGAGAGAGCATGAACACAGGCAGGAGGAGCAGCAGGCAGAGGGAGAGGGAGAAGCAGGCTCCTCATTGAGCACAAAACCTGACATGGGGCTTGATCCCAAGACCCTGAGATCATGACCTGAGCTGAAGGGAGATGCTTAACTGACTGAGCCACCCAGGTGTCCCCATTCTAATGTTTTTAAATAGAGAAAGTCTTTAGTTAGTGCAAAACAAAATAAAATTGTTTACATAGATTTTTTAACCCCCCTCGTCGATTGTTAAAAACACTACTGTGTTCGTTACAAGAAAAGCTAAACCACAAGGAAATAGAGGCCATACCTCACTGGAAATATCTCTGGAGTCTTTGGCTTGCTTGATTTCAATGGCATCTGCTTTGAAGTCATAGCCTTTCTGCTTGGTCTCATTCCAGTCTTTTTGGTAAAATTTCTGTTGAGGGAAAACTCAGGTTTGTTTACAAACATTGAAAATAAGTGAATACTCCAAGTACTCAAAATATGAATATGACAAAATGTGAATGAAGACAGGATAAGGAAAACAGGGATTTCTGAGTTCCTCTGGTTGTTGGCTATTTCCTTAATGGAGTGCAGGATACTTCTGACTAAGATTTTAAAGCTAAACATCTAGACCTAGTAAATGTTTGAATGCTTGTCTTCATCACAATATGGTACACATCTGAAAATACCGCAACACGCAAAACATGGAAACTAAGAATCAACTGTGAAGCTAGAAAAGCTTCATCAAGGTCTCATGTAAGGTCCGGTAAGATATTTTTTTTTCCTAATGTTGCCTTTTGACTTTCAGAGGTCCCTGCTCAAGGGACATGACATAGATATGTTATCGTTTAGATATGATCTTAATAATTTTAAAATCTTTTAACTTTCTGATGTGGAAAATAAGACACAAAGCTAATGGCTTTGTAATATCAAACAAGAATGCTCTGGATCAATCAAAAATTTATAAAGATAAAGGAGACTGTCACCTCATACTCCCTCAAGTAAGAGAAATTCAACTAGGTATTTCAATATTCTCTATTAATATATGATGAAACTGAGCTGTGAACATTGGATATCGACAATGCTTTCAAGATTGAAAGGAAGACACCGATAGAATACAGATATCCCAACTCTTTGTAGTCCTGGGACCCAGCCATGTATTTAAACTAACATTTAAAAGGGAGAATTTCATTCATACTGCATTAGGAATAGAAAGCTAAAGAAAAAATGTTTAGCACCAAAGCTGTACACATTTCTAAGATAGGTAATTTGTCCATTTCATTATACCACACTCCCAAAGCTGACATATATTATCCTATGAAGGTATTTTCAATTCGTATTTATGCCTCTTACATTGCTGATTTGCAGGGCATTTATAGGGGCCTGCAGCATGCCTGGCATGTCAGAAGGAATGGTGATGTTGGTTTTATCTTTATTCCATGCATCTTGATATAGTTTCTGTGGAGGAGAAGGGAAATGTTATTTGAGTAGTGGATATAGACAATAAATTGGGCTTTCATTGTGATTTCACTGAAAACCCCACACTTTGAATTTCATCCATGACAGGTCCCCCTAGGCTATTCCTGGGGAGAGACATTTCGGCTGGGGAAAGACATCTTCATTGAGTGACAATAAATGGACGCCATATCTTTCCTTACAGAGGATGATTCTTACAGAAATCTGGTTCCTGCAGAAGGAAATGCCCTGAATATTAAATAGCCTCCACATGCAGCTCTCCATGAATCATGCTACAATCACAAAACCTCCCTGGTTCATTTAAGATGACTCACCACATAGATTAACATGCATGAGAATGTGAGTTTTAGTTAAAAAAGAAAAAAACTTTCCTGAATTCAGAAAGAGTAGAGAATACTATTTATCATTCTACATGTCACCAATGAAATGGGTCTGCCAAGAGTGACCATGCCCTCCTTGCTGGGAATCAAGGGGTTTATATACTTAGTGGAATATGGTTTTACCTTTGGCCTGTGAGTTAATAAAGACACTGTCAGTGACTGTAACAGGGAGAACACAAAGCCAGCAAAAACCCTGATCATCTACCATGCTTTTTGGTAAAGGTGCATTTCTCAAATATCTTCCTGTATTGTGAAGCCTACTAAGACAGGAAGAGAATCACCCCTGAAGTGCCAACATTCCTGGGCCTGTCACACTCACATACGCTCTGAATTTGATTCACATTCCTGGTGTGCTTGCTTGAGACTCATGGCATCGGGTAGGTACATGTAATGGTGTACGGGCTGTTTGTAGTGATATCGCTGACAACATCCCGGGACAACTTCGCAGCTGTAATGCTAAGCATGTCCCCAGGGGTATGGTAGCTCATTTTGACGTTCTCATAGTTCCTCTTGTGTTCATGATCCGACTACAGTTTTGCCACATTCATGTAATGGACCAGCGTGGGATCATCCTGAAGGCTTCTAAAACCCACATGCTTTCCCTCTGACTTCTCATAAGCTTCCTTGTATTTATACTGCGAAGGTAAAATTTGGTTAGCAAAGTCCCTCGGCGTTGATAACATTAGGTTATAGCAAGAATAGCCACACACAAAGGCACTTTGACACTGCGACTTTCTGGAAGACTACAAGAAATCCAAACCATACCTGCCCACTCCTATGTGCCCCAGAATATTCAGAGTGAAAACAGTTATTTCCAACACTGCTGGGATAGAAATAGGTAGGTATCATGATAAATTCAGGACCAGTTTTTTTCTTTGCTATAAATCCTACAAATGCTTTTGTATGTCGGACTTCACTTAAACAACCCATCTGAATGTTCATCCTTAATGCAACAAGACATTCCAAACATAAGGCCAGTACCTCTTGGTTTCCTAGGGATGTGAATTTTCCCAATCTAATATGGCACCACCACCACAGAATGTTATCATACATCACAGGACGTTAGAAATTAGTGTGGAAAACCTTCCATTTACTGCTCCCATTGACTGAGTGATACGTATGCAACTGACGCAGAAGAAAATCCAAAGAACTCTGTGAGTTCACACACAGTTTTTCTTGGGAGTAGGGGTGGAAAACTTTACCTATGTTGTCTCAGGCTGCTGGAGTAAGGTTAGAACAAACCCCTCTTCTTTCTAGGGGGCATCAATTTAGATACTGCATAAGCAGGTAGCCAGGCCTTTCCCCCCCCCATTTCTCGGCAGCCACTTTCCAAGCCCCCTGCTGAAGCAGCTGCCGATGAGTTCAGGAAAGGAAGGGCAGGAATGGCTGGGAGCTTCCCCTGGCAAGTAAAAACCTCAGCACAATGCTCCACAGCCCAAGTCTCTCACTGCTGGACCCAGTCACAATGGTGTATAGATAGAGTTGTACGGTAGGGTAACAGGTCAAAACCTCAATTTTTATAGAAGAGAACTCAAATCCACTTAAATTTGCAGAAACTCTGCTCGTGCCATTTATGCACTGATTTATAAACAAGAGCCTTCGCATGCACTGATTTATAAACAAGAGCTCAGCAGACAAAAGGGTCACTGAGACATTTCTAGGTATGTTAGAAAGAGCGCCTGCACAAGGCCTTATAAGAATGATAAAGTCACATTTAGACTTTCATTTTGTCCTTAACCGAGAAATGTACTTCCCTCGTGGTTGTGCACATCTTTTGAGGGACGCATTTTCAGGGACCTCTAAGGAAAGCTGTAGAATTCTTCCATCCTGAGGCTCCCCTGTGGATGCACACATGGGCATCTTTATTTCTTCTCCTTTCCCAAACCGTAACTGTAGCCCTCAGAATAGTAGGTGACAGTGAAGTCTACGGGGCATGTGTGCTGTTTGACATTTTTGATCTGCAATGATAAGAAGTGGAAGTGTATACTTTTCCTATTGCAGATGAAATGGCATTGATTTACATACATGAAAATTAAATTCAAGAAAAATGGACCACACCTTTACCCATTTGGTTTACAAAATCCTTACATTTTATACATCATCTTTTCAATCTTCTTAATACAATTATTATGCAGGCAGTCATTTGAATTTAATGTGTACTGTCAGGGAGGGTGTTCTCACTGAAAATTAATGTAGGCTGTCAAGGAAATGTGTCACTAGGGGTAATCTGGCCTACGAATCAGGGGAGAAAGTGGTTGTCAGATTTACGATAGCTCTACCAAGTGGGGTCAATGGAAAAGAATCACGGAATTTTGAAAAAATGACAGCTCCTCAAAACAGTATCTTGTGGAGAATTTCAACATCATTAACTCGACATATTGTTTTCAATGTGGCAACATTTAGACAAGCACACATTTGATTAGTTTTTTAAAAGGCAATGCACCCACATTTCACCGAAAATGTTTACTCACATCACTGGCAATGTTTCTGGATGCTTTGGCTGCAGTGATGTGCAGCCTCACCTAGCGCATTGTTGCCCTTGGCTATTAAATCATGCCAGTCCCGTTTGTAGCAGACCTGAGGTATGAGGGAAAGAAGGAGGTCAGCATGCTGTACATGGATCAGCTGAAGTGAGTCCCCAATTGCTGGGACTGTTTCGTTCGTTTCCAGATATAAGCTAAAGGAATCTTCTACAGTACATTTTATTTTGGGAAGTCACATTAGCAAAACATTACACCTTGTGTAGCATGACATTACAGGATGCTGCACCAATTATACACCCAAACCTGGTTTGAGTACAGAGCAAAGCAGGATACTGAGAAACTGGAGTGGATCTGGAAGAGAGGAATAAAGGTTCTTTCTGGAAACCTTGGCGTGTGAGGACCAACTAGAGAAAATGAAGTTGTCCACTCTTATGGAAGGAAGGTCAAGGGAAGACCTAGTGGTTAGCTTTAGAAATTTCAGGTCTGCTGTAATAAAAGGATTTCATTCTTTTTTCTGCAGGATAATAACTCTCCACTTGCAAAATGAAAACCAACTCGAAGTTTGAGAGGAATAGATGTTGGGCTCCACGTAAGGGAGAATGTCACATTTTGGAATTATCCTGCCCTGGAAGAGGCCGACTTAAGAGGCAGAGAGCCATCGTCATGAGATAGGCTCCATCCAGTGTGTGTGTGGGAAACCAACCTAAATAGTTATCAAGGCCCCATCCTACTCTGAGATTCTATTACTGTACCACCTTGTCTGGGTTTCACACCCCATTGAAAACCCTACTTACGTCACTCATATTGTAAGCATTGCACTTGGCCTAGAGAAACAGAGGAAGATCAGGACTCATAGTGTATTTATGTTTCACATCTTCTCCTTTAGCTTTGTAGAAGATCTGCAATACGCAATCACAAAATAACATGTATCACAGAGAGTACAAAAAAGAAAATGCTTAAAGTGAACACCAATAAAAAATAAATTAAAAAATAAAAATAAAAAAAGGAGTATTTGGAATAAATCATGAAAGGAACTACAATGGAAAGGATGGAAACTGAGTGTGTGTGGGGGGGAAGTTAGAGAAAAATACAAATCATGAGAGACTCCAAACTCTACGAAACAAATAAAGGGTTGCCGATGGGGAGGTGGGTGGGGGGATGGGTAACTGGGTAACAAGCATTAAG